>NW_024879260.1:598483-674504 GCF_018340385.1 Cyprinus carpio
ATTTACTGTTGGTTTTATGAAGAGATGTTTGTAACAAAGAAAAACCGAGATGGGACTTTCAGTGTACTGTATTAAACCTCAACATCAAAGCAACGAAAACTGAACATACTGCAGTAATGTGAGATGACTGGAATAAAGTACAAGATCAGCGGTGCCTTGCAAAAGAATTCAGACCCAGTTTTGCACTCTGTAATATTTTTATTTCACAACCACAACATCCTATACTGTCATTATTATAATTATCAGAATTTGAAAATTAAACCATTGATTCTTCCTCCCAGACCTTTTTAAAGACTGACATAAATTGTCCAGCAATATTTTTCAGTACTTCCCACATCTCAGCAGTTGTTTGTTGTTCACTCAGGCCAGCCTTACGCAGAGCTCTTGATTTACAGTAGTTGACTGGTGCACTTTTACTCTCTTCTCGGCTACTGAACAAATCACTCAAAGTGATCACTGGCCTCTCTATGGCTTCTCTCTGTGACTCCTTTAGATGTTCGCGAAAGCTATACAGTCACACTAGAGCAAAATATGGTTGTCAGTCCTGTTTTAGAGTACTAAATATGGTTGGGTTCCAAACTCCCCCTTTTTTCCTTTCTTTGGGTAAGGTTCCATCACTAACAGAGATATGAATGTAAGCTGAGATTTTAGATGCTGTTGTTGTCTTTCCATCTCAACTGCTTATCATTGTGCACTCTAAAAAGGTGGGGTTAGTTAATTAGGATTTAATATGCACTTCCCCACAGACTGGACTTGTTTATTAATATTGTTTATTGAACATTTGATCAATTCATATAATAATTTCTCACAGGCTTCACAGAAGTCAGCATCTTTGATATTTATTTTAGTCACTGAAACTATAGTTGCAGGCATTGTTCACGGCTATCACAAGATTAGAAGAAGGGCTTGACTTTAGTTACTTGTTGATATGGGCATAATTGTGGCCACTTCTTCAAGTGATAGATTGCCAAAAAGGAAAATTCTGTCACTAATTACTCACCGTCATGTTGTGCCAAACCTGTAAGACCTTCATTCATCTTTGGAACACAAATTAAGATATTTTTAATGAAATCCGAGAGCTTTTCTGACCCTCCATAGACAGCAATGTAACTGAAATGTTCCCAGGCCCAGAAACGTAGTAAGAACGTTGTTAAAATTGTCCTTTGACATCAGTGGTTCAACCGTGTTTTTTCAAAGCTACAAGAATATTTTTTCACACAAAGAAAACAAAAATAATGACTATATTCAATAATTCTTCTATTCTGCACAACACCGTCCTCCACCATTAATCGAGAGTACCATGACACGTGTGGTGCTGCTAGAACACGCATGCGCTGCGCATCGTTTACAAGCAAAAGAATTTTCATGCATTTGTCGTGGTACTTTTGTTATTTTTATTTTCTTTGCGCACAAAAAGCATTCTTGTAGCTTTGTTAAATTACGGTTGAACCACTGATATCACATGGACTATTTTAACATTGTCCTTACTACATTCCAGTTGCATTGTTGTCTATGCAGGGTCAAAAAGCTCTGTTGGATTTAAAAAAAAAAAAAAAATAAAATAAAAAATTCTTAATTTGTGTTCCATAGATAAACAAAATCTTATGGGTTTGGAACGAAATGAGGGTGAGTAATTCATAACAGAATTTTCCTTTTTGGGTGAGCAACCCTTTAAGTGGTTGTATAACCAACATAATTTGTGAGTTAAAATTAAATAACATCTGAAGAATATTCAAAATTAAAGCAATGTCTCATTAAAATTGTACTATAGTTTCATTTATATGTAAAATATCACATTTAACCACACTTCTTAGTAGACTTAGTAATGTATAAAAAAGAGAATATGAAAATGTCTGTATAAACTTAAAAATGCTCATCTCTCAAAGAAATGGCAAGCTCATCTAACCGTGATTTATTAGTGGTCTATTATTATTATTTAAGAATTAGTAAATGTCCATATGCAAAGACCATCAAGCCTGTAACTTTGACAAGTTGTCTACAAATGCAGGTGGGTCTTTGATTAAAACTTTACAATGAGGACAGTATTAAAAGCCCATGATGTAGACAAAGTCACAAATATGACAGTTATTTTAACTCTGAAAAAATACAAAAATAAACAAATAAACTAGGATTTTGGCATTAGAGATCTGTTCCACACATGATTATGATATAAATAATTTCATAGTGATCAATGGGACTATGTAATTTGATAAATCATTGTACACACGTGAGACAAATGATGGATGTTTTTGCAGCAAACAAGCTTGCGGTATACCAAATATGATCTAAATTACCCTTCAAGCAGGTCCTGAGGAATATATAAAATCAGTGCAGGCGTAAATAAAGGGGCAGCATAAATTACCACTGGATGTCAGTCGTGATTGTGTGCCCTGTTTTTCTTTGTGTTAGTGTGTCGCCTCTTCTTCTCACTGGAGGATGACATGAAATGAAAGCATTCTCTCTCCAGCACCGACAGCACCACTCTGAGCGCTTTCTGACAATTGAAAACGATCGGTATGGTGGTACCACAGCTGGGCTGGCGTTGATTGGCTGGCGTGTAGGCTGCCACTAAACTTTCAGTGCTTGAGGAGCTGTGTGTGCCGGGGACAGGTGGTGTTTATGCAGATGAATGAACACATTACTGTGTGCTCTTCCTTTGGTTTAAACATTAGCGTTTCAAATGTGACAAATCAGATGTTCGTCTCCTGCATCCTTCCTCCATTGTTGTTGCTGGAAGGATGTACATGTGGAGAGGTTTGCATGAGTTTTTGTGTTTACAGTTTTGCTGTGTGTGTGTGTGTGTGTGCGTGGGTGGGTGAGTGTATGCATGAGTACGCATATGTATATTTAACATCTGATTGAGCATGCTAGTACTGGACAATTTATCATAGTTTATCATACCTGCATGAAATTATTTGCATCATTCTATTAACAGTAGGAGACCATGTCTAACAAACAAGCATCATTTTGGCCATTTATAGAGATTATGTTGATTATATGATTACATGTACACCATGCTATAAACTGCAATTTGTTTTCACATGCATACTCACACGCACACAGTGTGTCTGTGTTCCACAGAGACCAGTAAGATTGAGAGGAAGCTCAGCTGTAGTCTTTGTTCACTGCATGAGTGAGAGCTGTTGTCTACTACCCGAGGACACACGGCCTTAAGTGGGTATAACTGACAATAAGCAATTACCTCCTTATTATCACAGCACAGCGGCTGTAATTGGCCCTCCTTCACTAGCAATCAGCTCAGAAGACTCATTAATCCTGCCATTAGATGGGACTTGCTTCTTGTGTATTATTGACATCATGGAATTTTATGTATTTTCCAAAATATATAAAGCCAGTGATAGTCTATGTATATGAGGGATTGTTCATATATCACAGTAAATATAGAAATAAAGGTGTGCCTTTTTCATTATTTATACATCATTGCATAAACAGTATGGAATTACCTGGAAAGATTAAAAATGGAACTTATTCATATTTCTGTGAAATATATTACAAAATGAAAGGGGTGAGGGTTGAGGTCAACAAAACTTAAACCCTTCAAAAATATATTGTTCAATATGTCCTGAAATGCAAAATTCCAGAATGAAGAACTTGGTAGCGGTTCCCTCTAAGACTTTGAGAAAACACACACCTAATAAAACCAGAGGTTTGTGTGTATTCCCTGAGAACAGATCACACAGTTTCTGTCATCAAAACTTTAGATTGCATAACATGGTGTAAAGGACATAAATAAAGCATAATTTTAAATAAAACTCTGTTATCTTAATTACAATTCCTTGCTCATCAGCCCCTTTGGGGGCAGTTGTGGCCTAATGGATAGAGAGTCGGAATTTGATTAATTGCACGATTCTGAATTTAAAGTATTCATCTCAAATACAAAGCCCCTTTTTCCATCTTAGGAATGTGCACAATTCGGTGTTCCTCAATGTGTAGCTCTTTGTTTGTGTAATACTTTGTTTTGGCTTTGGTAGTCTGAGGGAATTGGTTCAGAGCAGTCTTGGGTGAGAGACTTTTAGCCCATTGTCTGGCTCAACTTGACCCGACCTGGCTGGTTAAGCTGACGTATTGTGGACTGCAAATCATTTCAGCTGAGGGGGCCAGTTTCTTTGTGAAGCATCGGAGAAAATAACTTGGTTAAAAAGAGCATCCCTGCAGTCTTGGGAGAGGCAGATCGGTTTTGGTTTAGCTGCTCCCAGACAACTCTAAATCTGATGTCTACTGGCTGGAGGCAGCGAGGAGAGGAAAGAGAAAAAAAATACCTCCACCAATGGTGAGAGGTTTATTGTTGCCAACTCCGAAAACCCTGCACCAGATGAACACCAAGCTGAAATAACAAGAAGATCCACTGTCACCAACACATTTGAAGGGCTGCTTCTTAGCATTTCTTTCCATATTCCAATTTCTCTCCATCTTGCCAGTTGTCCACACAGGTGCAAGAAGCAGATATTAATAGAATGGAGCTCCACTGCCAGTCCTCACAGGCCTAGGAAGTTACGTGACATAAAAAAGCTGACAATTCAGCAGCAATCAACAACTTGTTTTCCTAGCTGGATCCCCACAGCCGTTGAGAGGGGTAGAGGAAGACCTGCTGATGCTTAACGCCGGCTTCTAATCACATTTCTGTCATGCGGCAGGCCCAGACTTGTACCCCACTCACAGGTATCTGCTAACCTCGTCTCAGCCCTATTTCCTCACACCCCTCCATGCTCTTAATAGCCTGGCTTTGTCACTCTTCCCCAGCAGCCGGCGGGCCCAAAGACAACCTCAATTTAAAAATGTAATTAAATCTCTGACATCGCATGAGCTCTCCTTGCTCTACATTCAGGGTCTTCAGAGGAAAAAACTGAAATAACAAACAAAACACACCCAACCTATCACCCCTCCAACGTAGTGAAAAGCAGGAGACAAACTATGCAGACACTATTGGACAGCATGTTTTAAAACACAATGGCCGTATGTGGTGTGATGCTTTAGCTCTTGAGAGACACACCTGGGCAATGGACTAATGTTTATATTGGACTGGAGCAGAGGTAAAATGGCTACGACTACATGTAAACTCACAGTTATTCTATTTTACACAAGTCATTCGGAGTCAACAGGCCAGTCCCAGATGGATCAACCTAAGCAAACACTTGTCAAAAAAATTGCTTTTGCTTTATGGCAAGCCAGTCATGACTTGTATGATTATCGAAAATGGGCACAGCTCTCTTGTTTGTAACCTCCCACAGCTCCAAGGTTTTAGGGGCCAGTGTGGGACATCAATCATTCCCTTACGGGCAAGGTGCCACTGCCTCATTTCCTGCCGGACCTCGCCGAGCGACACTTCCAAGTGTCTAATTACCACTACGGAGCTAAAGCCACACCAATAGCTCTCCAGCGTGGAGTCCATAGCCTCTCCATGAACTACATAGCTAATTGTTCCATCGCTCCCTAATGACGCAGTCAAAACAGAACAAAGGATAACACCGAAAGGTAGAGACCAAGTTGATGTGATAATTTTCATTAACCCTGCACTCCGTGTTCTTTCATCTAGCCCCCCTCCCCCCTTCCCGTGAACTGCATAGTGAGGTACTCAAATTATCCACAAGCATTTCAGCCTGTGCTAATTATCCAAAGAGTTCCTCATTAGACGATTTTTTAATCCATCTTAGATCAACACTTGCTCAGACCTCAGGGATCCTACGTTCCCAACAGCGGTTAAACAAACAAGTCAGTTCAAAGGATCAGGTATTCCACTTTAAGAAGAGGGGAAAAGAGAAGGGTAAACAACTGCTCACTTGAAAGAAATGACTCCAGCCGTTGCCCAGCATGCATGCAGCAATCTATAATTCATTTCACTCAAAAACGCTCAATTTTTCCCCATGCACCCGCTTTCTAATTTGAAGTGTAGTCCACACACTCACAAACCTACACCCACATGATGACTGCGGGCAAAAGCCAGACCAGTGCTCCAAAAAAGAGAAAAAACAAAGAAAAGAGAATTGCCAACAGTAACAATGCGTTTCATGCAGCTTGCAGTAATGACGTGGCCAACAAATAAAAGCGACGACCATCTTAGCCATGCTGAGTCCTGTGGGTGCAGAGTATTTTCCACAATTAGATCAGGCTTCCAGTAATTAATTTACAATGTGGTCAGAACGCACTTAATAGCCACCAGGAGCCTAATGACAAAAAGCACATAAATGAGCAACCCTGCACAAAACTGAGCATTTTATCCACATTTAAATTCAGTTTGATCTCACTTCTCATTAGTTGTGATTTATTTACCTGTACCTGTACTGTCATTGCTTTTACCTTGCAGATGTGATTGGCTAAGGGAAGGGGGAAGAAAAAGATTCTATAAATAGGTAGTGTTCATGTGAAGAATTGATCATATGGGCCTTTAATAGGTTCGAAATCTGGCCTTGAGTGGATCCTACGAGAGCGTTAGTTGATGTATCAGGTCGCACTATTAACGTGCAGTAATTTCAACAGCACTTCTCCTCCCCCTGCCTTTCTCTCTACCTCAGTCGTTTTATCTTTCCATCTCTCTCCCTATGACCGAGTTGCACTCTTTCTATCTTTTGTCTCTCTTAATGTCAGTGTGTTGCCGCTGTGAAGCATCACAGAGCTCGAGTCTGTCACTTAAAACAAATAATGCTGTCAGATCTGTAATTTTAACCTTGAAGCAATTAGCTGTTGTTGAGCCATAATGAATGCTGACACCTCTCGGAAATGATGAAACCCCTAATTGCTCTGTAAGAATTGAAGCTTTTGACATTGCTGCTGACAGAATTTTTCCCCTTCCTTTCTTGTGCTCATTCATGTGGCCACACATACAATGACGGTGGCTGGTTTGAAACTTGAAAGCAAGCAGAACTTCGCCATCAGCTGTCCCGTCACTTGAGCAGAAAAAGGAGAGGGGAAAAAGGCTGGTTTTGCTGAAATGATGAGAGCGTTTAAACCATGATAGCACTCAGCTAATGCATCATTCAGCAGAAGTGTCATGGATGAGCGTTAATGTCACGTACAGGAGCAGGAAGATGACTGTTCCGGCTTAGACCAGGAAAAAAGAATGAAGAAATGAAATGGCTCAAGACACTTGTAATAAGTTTCTTCCTTAAATAGGACTGAGTGAAGTGAGGGACTATGGGATTTATAGAAATAACATTTCACTTATACTTCACACACACACACACAAAAGGGTGCATTTTTAAATACCCGGATGATGCACTTAATTAACTGGAAAACCAAATGTTGGACACGTAATGCACTCAACTGTCCTAGCTTTAATTACTTAGTGGAGAGGGAGGGGCTCTCAGAATATAAATTTGGATGAACAAAATACTATCTTATTAAATTCATACACTACACAATTCATACACTAGTACATAGTGTACATGACATATTATTTACTATGCACTGTGTAAGTTTAAGTAGTTTTTTTTTTTTGGTAATGGATTTTGGTATATATTTTAATACTTTGTGTGTGCTCTGGGAATTAAACTCAATCAGGTGAGCTTGCAGCAGTACAACATAGCTTCCTTGCGTATATACATGGGAAAATATGTTTTAGTTTAGTTTTCAGTTTGAGTTTCTTTCTCTGACAGTTGGACATCCTTTTATGGCAGTTTTTACACACGCATCATCTGTGAATAATACCCAAATAGACATTCGCTCTAATGATTGAACTGATAACTGGTGAGAAAAGATATTTGGTACCAGATTTTTATACATTTCTTCCAGCCCATCAGCTCTGAATAGCATTTATCAAGTCAACACTGAATATATATTAGATAAGGCATTACATATCGAAATGTAGATATTTTTTCTAACATCAGATTGAGTTGTCATTTAATATTTTTTGATTACAATTGATTTGCACTTACTAAGAAAAAATAATCTGTGAAAGTATGTGCATAAAATACGTTTAACAGTTTTGTCGCGTAATCTAATGGCACTGCAGTTCCTATTTTATTCAATACCGCCAGATAACTGTCAGATTGTCTGCTTGTAAATTTGTTGAAAGCAGTGTGGCCATGGATATTAACAGAGGGTCTCGATAAAAAACAGTGCGTGCCTGAATTGAGTACTAATGATTAAGTGTTGGGGACAGATAGCTAGTTCTTAAGCATGATAACCAGGCATCTGAAAAAGCATCTTTAAAGGTATCAGTCCATTTCACACCATTCACTAAAATTTCTAAAACTTGCTAATAACGCAGAGGTGCACCACGATGGCCTGTCAACCACTCCTGCCTCCTGGCAGAAATCCCTTTCACACTTAAAACGATTCTAACCCTTGTTACAACCGTTCCTCCAATTCAGTCTGCATTGAAAATGCACAGTTGACAACCTACCATCTTAAAATTCATCATCTGACACACCTCACCATCACCACAGGGCAAAGATTAAGAATCCAACCCACGATAATTAAAAGGACACCCAGATGCTTAATGGGGAGCTTCCGTGCTGTTTTGCGAGGCACCGCGATGACTCGGGCCTTCAGGCGTCATTTTAAATCCCACACGACTGATTGTTGCCTTTTCAACGATTCAGGAGTGACCTGGTAACGTGACGAATCTTCGAGAAGTTCGTATGGTTACCTCCCTGCAATTTGAGAATGAAAGATGGCGCGTTAAGAAAGTGCGAGTGAGTAATGCGGTAATGAGCGGGGCCTCCTGAGAGCTGGTGCGTTTCCCTCATTAGGATAATAAGACGGGGGGACCCTACCATGACATCAGCTGGAAAATGTGGACAATTTACAAAACCTTACTTGGGCTCCTGGAAGCAGCAAGAACAAACCAATTCCTTCAAGCAATCTGTCCTATAATATGTGTCAGTAAAATGAAGGTCTGAACATCTCTTTAATTTCAGCACCCCTCCATCTCACCTAGCTCGTTAGCGGTCCCCTGGCTTCCCTAATTTCCGCCCTTTGAAAGTCAATTTTAACCAGGGTTAAATAAAACGAACAGATATTGGTCGAAGGTCGTAGAAAAATTGAGCATTTACTGCCCCACACTGTTTTAAGGATGCTATCAAGCATCACTTCCTAGAGAATCAAATTATTACACTTGATTTATAATTAAATATTACACTTCAGGAATACCACACGAAGGCTAATGTCTCCCCACTCAACTTGCTGATGGCGCACAGAAAAGTGAAATACATACATATGCCACATACTGTTTCCACTACAAATGCTGGAATACAAAAAACTATAAAATGCACTTTTGAGGTATCTTTGTCTGTCTCTAAGGGTTTATTAGTAAGGTTTTTTTTTTTTTTTTTTTTCATATAGTCTAAACATTCATAGCCACTCCGCTTTCGATAAGCCTTGAAAATAGAGAAGGTTTTGAAAATGGCAACTTCGTCTGAATGGAAACACGACGTGCGGAACGTCCGGAATTTATTCATTAGGGCTATCTTGTCCGGTTAACTCACCTTGCATCAATTATTAGCCTTGTAAAAAGGAATTTACTGTCCCATAATTTAGAACATTTATACGGATGGATTTATTATTATTAATAATTATTAAAATATATTTGCTTTACGATATAGCACAATTTTTTCCGGTTCTAAACCTAATATTCTTGATGCGTTTTGAATATATCCAATAATCGAAGAAAAAAATGGCACTTTTTTTACGCATTCCAAGCGCTTCAGATGATGCAAATAAAGCAGCGTATATTATTTGGCCCATAATAAAAATTGAGGTATTGATAGTGTCATGCAAGACGGGCACTACAGCATTTCAGAGCTGAACACATGCTTTTTATATTTGTATAGAAAATGACTCCTCCAATTGCTATAAAATTGCGTATCCTGCAAAAACTAAAGAATCCAGCTCTACGGGGATATCCTATAACTTTTGTCGAGATACGAAAGATAAAACAGCTTAGAATTTTTTGAATTTCGAATTTTTGAATTTCGTTGGCTTTCAATATTTTTCGCTTAAATTTAACAAAAATTGTTACTTGTGTTTCTGTGTGTTTTCAAAAATGTGGCTATAAGGCTATGCTTTGTTTGCATATACTTTGTTTTTGTGTGTGTTTTTTTTTTTTTTTTTTTTTTGGTCTTTTCTTATTATGGGAGAAAATGTAAGACATGTACTGGGTGCCTATCTCATATTGTTTCAAACCACATAGCAAAGGTCAGCTTGGCTTTAATAAGAATTTAGCAGCGCAGGAAAGTCAGCAGCCTATTCTCCAATTAGGGGAGCCCAAACAAACGCACCCTGAGGCTATTCGATCCTACAGTCTATTCAGAGGTCCTCCGGGGGGATGTTATCGTGCCCGCAAAAAGAAAAGCATTGTAATGTTCACTTAATTACATTCCCCTAAGAGAAACCCACGTGATATATTTATACTTACGTTTTGTTTTCTTTCTTTCTCATTTCGGTGGCAATCTTCCTAAGTAATTCTGACCAAGATAGGAGGGCCTAAGTTTTTCTATAACTAAAATTGTGGATTTATGCTACCATACGAAAAACGAAAAGTTTTTTGCGGTGCATGTATTATGTATTGTGTAATCTTTGGGCTATAGCCTATGTTTTCTCATTTCGAATTGGCAGCGTCTCTTATTTATAATTGCATTTTGTTCTTTTTAGACCACGTTTATACACATCCACTCACTGAGACATTTTTGTTCATTATCTTAGTGTTAGAACTGTGCTATTGAGTGCACGACTAGCACGAACTGGCAATGAAATACAGATTTTTCTGGAATAATATATTTATGTGGTTATAAATCTATAAGGCCTGTTTTAAATAGGCTAAATGAATTTAAAGTTGGTTTCCTCTGTGGTTGTATTTTTTTACAGCATTAACCTAAGTGTCGCACGAATGACAAATAGCGAATATTTAATCTCGGGAGACTTCCACAGAGGTTTATAATTGTTTATATGAAATGTTTCTTTTAATTGACTCACGCTGAGAAGGCTCACGCCTGCTGTCTGTCCGCGGCGGTTTCTCCCACAGAACAGTGGGGGGCTGCCAGACCTGGAGCAGCTTCGCCATTACCCTAGAGGCAAATGCGTCAAACCATCTATTCTCATATAGCAGAAGAGTCGGTCCCGAGCCCTACTTTGAATACACGCCATATGCTAATGAGTTCAGAACGGGCTCAAAGAGTTTACAAAGAACTTTATGTTGTTCCCTAAAAAGTATCTTATATTGGCTAACATACTGTTATATCGAATATATATAAACTAAAACAGGGATTTGTTATGGATTTGTTATGTCCCCCTTAAACTGGTGATATCTTGCATCATGTACAAGTGCCGAAAATAATTAGAATTTAGGCCTACTATGTTGTAGAGATATAGATTTTGAAATTAAATTGTTTTAAAATTCAGTTCATTTCAATTAAATGTTTCTTCTTATTTTTTTTAGTTGATGCTAAAATACATTCACTATAATGTTTCTTTCTGAATTGTGGCAGTTATTGGAATCAAATATTAAACTTATTTTTTAAACAACAGAGGCAGCCTTAAAAAAAAGGTCCCATTAAAAATTAGTAAAACAGGGGCCCTTTCAAGAGAAAATCTTTCTGACATTAGCTTTTTATCATTTTGACTTTATTTCACCCTTTTTTTTAAATCTAATAAACTTTATAAGCTTATGTACTAGTATAAGTTTCATTTGTTACCCAAAAAAGACAAAACAAACAATCTGACAATGAACAGTCCTTTTACTGTCACGGTCACAGGCTCGTCTGGTTTAGTTTGGCCTATACGTCAGAAATGATCCATATTAAATAATACATCTTTTTCTTCGATAAAATCGTCTCTCAGTAGTGGAGAAAAAAATGCGTCTTGTGAAAAGTTCAGCGCAGTCCGTCACATCACGTATAGAACATTTGTCTCTCCGTGTCTTTTTCGTTTTACCGAGGATGCTGTGTGCGGTTATTGGGTTTGCCTAACGGGTTCAGTGCTCGGTTGTCCCCCCGGGGCCCCACCAGGAAGGATGCGTGAATGAGCACTCTGGGGACGAGCGGTCTCTGGAGAGATGGATGCGGTGTGGACGGAGTCGGTACATTCTGCTGTACATGGACAGCGGCGGCGGCGGCCGCTGTAGTGCTGTCCAACGGTACCTAATAAAACTCGGGTGGTAGAAATACGGAGATGGGAAAGAACCTCTCTGTAAGGCCGATAATTCCAGCTTCAGCCAGCAGTTTTAATCCGGACAGCCGTCTGCCTCTTCCATTTCGTCCTGTAATGAGATCAAAATACAAGAAATCAATTATTAAACTCTCCTTTTGGACCAGATTGTTCGAGAAGTGAATGCTGGTTTCTGGTACAAAACGAATGTCGGTAAACATCATATAAATAAAACCGTTGGGCCCGAATGGTGTGTAAACTACATCAGAATATTGCTAATGTTTGTGTGACTTAACTTGTTTCTTTTTTCCCCCAGATTAAATTTTGATAAAAATGTTATTTCAGATGCATTTAGAATTCGTGAACTCATCTACACAGTACGCCGCATGATAAAAAGACCGTTGCCTAATATATGATAGCCTAATAGTTATAAGAAATGTAATAAACTATGAGCAATTGTTTCCAAAATGAAAAAAATTGTTTAGGAGGGAAAAAGGCAGAGGAAATAATTTGAGTTTGCTTGAGAAAGCGTTGCTCATGAACAAGTATTATGCATTCAAATTAAAAAAAAAAATAAAATAAAAAACTATAATGTCAAAGCTGTAAAATACAATTTCAGGACAGAATGTTTTAAAAATTATTTGATCCATATATTATGTTGGGGGCGCCACCCGTTCAGATAAAAGCTCGCTTTATAATAAATAATGATGATAATAATAATAAAAAAATAATATAATACTAATAATAATACAATCCTAATAAAATTCGTAACTAATAAATAATAATATAGCTAATACAAAACATCTCGAATTTTGGCAACTGCAAAAAGTTTCGGCAAATGATAGATACCAAAAATATGGTAAATGCTTGCAACAATCTAAAACATTACTATTATCTACTTCATAAATTCCATATGGAAACTTACCCGACGGTTTTGATACCAAGTCTTGGGACTTGTGATGTCGTGAGGTGTTAGGGCTGCCGCAGGTTGCCATTCTCGGGATCCTGTACGTGCTGACCGGTATTTCTGTCTTTCGTAAAAACTGCGCTCCAGCTGGTTAAGGTTGATTGGTATGCGGAGAAGGCCGTCCGCGCTTTGACGAGGTTTTTGTCCAGAGCGAGACTGGCGGACTGTCTCTCGAAACTAGAAATTTCCGATCGCCCTCGTTCTTTTGCTCCTAAAGAAGTTAGTAAACTGAAAAATTATAAGGAAAATGTATTATAAAAGAAGTTTGCCATTTCTATATTCTTTAAATGAGTTTACTCAAAATGAGAACACAGAATAATAATTTAGTGGCTAATTACTGTTCAAAATGTTATTTTGGTAACTGTGATTGTTATAGCCTCGGCCCTTGATTACGTGCACAAATCTAAATCTGGTTTTTAGTCTGACTATTTTCGTCTTGGTATTAGTAGCAACCAATATGAGTGCCAGGGTCTTTAGAAAAAAATAAATACCATTAAAAAAAATACATATTTGTCTCTCAAATAAATTAGGTCGCTCGTCTGTAGACGAAATATTACAGCAAACGAGCAGGATCGAATATGTCAATCCTATCTCTATTTGTAAGCAGTTTTTGATGGGCTCCGTGATCCCCCGCAGCCTCAAGGACAGAACAACCCGCAATCTCTCTAATGGACTCACTAGGGAGGATCCCACACCGGGCAAAATCACCAGCCTTTACATCTGTTATGCTAATATCGAGATAATAACCTCAGTGACCGGCGAACCGATATTGTTATTGTATTGTGTGGTTTCCTACTGAAAATACACAGACAAAAACAAAGCTATTATTTGGCTTTTTTAATACTGGATGTTCGATTTTTTATTTTTATTATTATTCTTTTTTTAAAATAATGATAATTAGCTAAGGTAAAAAGGTTAGCCTATGGGTATGTTGTTATTGCATTAAATCCATTAAATGAAATCAAAGCGTTGAACCACACGTTAATTGGTTACTGCCCATTCAAAATAAATTTACGTTTTGTCAACAAAAAAAATCCGTTTTAACATTGGTTTATTTTATTTAATATAGCATGACAATTGTTGCCGCGAAAATTCCATAATTCTATGCGTTTTCAACTCACAATGATAATTAAGCCTACTTCTTTAACTTCACATGCTTTGCAAATAATAAACAGCACATAAAAGTTTATTAAGAAACTTTAATGTAATAATTTATTTTTATAATCTTTTAGCTAATGGTTGTTGTTTTTGTTTTGTTTGTTTTTTTCCCGGTACGATGCAATTTCATATTTACGGTGTAAATAATTAAAGTACAACGTCAGCGACAGTTTTCAGAATTTCAAAGTATGTCTTAATAATTGATTCTATGGTATTACCAAAAAAGTATAACTGTTTAAAACGGCTCAACTGTTGATCTAAAGGTCTTACCCTACGTTTTTATTACGTTTTAGGCTATTCATTGATTTGCATGGAAAACGCACTCTTACCGTTATATTTTAAATCACTCTGAATGTCATCTCTTTTGTCGCAGTTTGCTTCTCTGTTTTTCATCTTGCTCTAGTTTGGGCCTGATGCCGTCCGGGCTAGGTTCCGATCTCTCGTTTTTTGGGGCTGTGATTTGTGGCACTGATGGTTACACTGTTGCTGTAAGGATGCGCACCCGCTGCTAGCGGTTTACTGTCGCCCAAAATGTCTTTGGATTAGAAAGGATGAGGTCCGGCAGAGCCTCGGGGGCACAGCCAGCGACGACATGCGGAGAGGATTGGGCTATGGGTGAAATCTGAAAGCTTCTCGAAGCATGACTGTGATGAATGGTTGATGGTGGTATGCGTAGGTTTTGCTGAATGCTGTCTTGGACAAGATGCGGCTCGGGATGCTCCATCGTAACTGAGAATCGGGATGAGGGCTGTTCACAGTGTCTAATCTCCGAACATGGTGATGGGGTCGCCGGCTCCGGAAATCTGCTGTTCTGTTACTGTCCACCGAGGCGAACATCTCCGTTCATCAGTACTGAGCTGCCAGAATTGGTTGTGGACAAAATAGTGTCTATTCCGAAACTAGACCCACTGGATCCTTCCATAGTACAAGAAAAGGATGATCACTTAAGTCGTCTTCATAACAACTTTCCTGTAAAATTTCGTAAAAGAAGGAAAAAAAAACTAATCGGAAACCAACGAAACGACTAAGAGAACTCAAAGGTAAACGCAATAAAAAAGCCCGAAAAATACAAAATAAACATTACTCGCACATAATAATAAAAATCCTTGCACTTACGCAAAGAAAAAGAGAAATATAGCCTGCGCTCCAAGATGTTGTTTACATTCAGGGTGAAATGTGGAAAGCAAGTGGATCTGTGTAGTCCACGTCCTTTTGTTATGGTTACTGAACTTTCTTTCGAAGTTGAGGTGTGGAGATATTGGGATGCTCTAACTCCTCGACATCACGCTCCCTTTTGCCACTAATCGTTGTAGTGTTGCTCTACAACGACTTCCTATATTGACGTCATATTTTCTCCTTTATTATAACACACTCCTCGTGTTCCCCATCTCTCCTCTCATTGGTTACATGGTCACGCGTCTGTCCAATCAGCGATTTTTACTTCATCATTACACTTTAGAGCCACTCATTGATTCCGCAATGCTCTTTTGAAACCTTCCCTCCGCTAGCTATAATGTCTCAGACGGCATCTTCATTAGACATAAATACGTTTATGGTAACACTTTACATCATTTTGTGCATGTTACACATATTGCTTGTTGCTAAAACTAACAGCAATAAACAACAACGACGTGAAATTACTAGACGGTCCACAAAATAATTACACAAAAGTATAGTTCGGTAGCCTAATATTATCCAGCGACTAACTGATCATTTACCCTACTCTGTGATTATAGCATTCTATCTTCCGTCAATTAAAATTTAAACATATAAATTAATAAAATAATATCAAAAGGGTTTACTAATTCAATTGTGAACTTTGTTTAATGATTGTATTGTTTAATTGTTTAATATTCATTCATTACATATGCTTTGTACAGCTTTATCTTTTTTTTTTCCTTCTTTGTTTCCTTTTTTTTTCGTCTTCTTTCCAGTTTATTTTTCCTCCAAAGAAAACCTCACATATAAAGAAATCCCTACTGTCAAAACACAAATTGTGTCCTTTTAAGGCTTTTAAGAGCACAGAGACAGTGGAAACGTTCTAGAGAAATAAGCCCGTTTTGAGCGGATATTCATTGTGTGTGTCAGGGCCTTGGAGTGAAAGCACTGATTCTAAATATGCTCAAGGGAATGAAATGATGGCGAATAATTGTCCCATTACATATGCCCTATTACTCTAATCTTGCCTCTTTTTTCCTTCTCAAATCAACCTGGGCAATATTCTAGACTTTATAAATCAGCTTCATTTCGTTCACTTTGTTTATACACAGAAGACAGAGTGTCGTTAAAATTTGGAAATGTTTTCAGATTGAGAGCAGAACGTTAAGTACCAACGAATAATAGTCGGCTATGCCCGTTTAATCTTTACCCATCTGGTTCACCTTAGGGGGAAAGAATTCTTGATAAAATAAGCATTATCTTACAACACTGTTTAATTCCGGGCTTTTATTTGTTAATTTTGAGTTGCAGTTCAAAATGTTTTATATGCCATTGAGTGCGTAGATTTAGCGATACTGAGAGGAGGACGATGATGAGATATATATGGAGGTATATCTGATGGCTTACATGTTCTCCAACAGAGGGACTGAGAGCTGGTTATATCAGGCTGCTGCGTTCTCTAACGAAGGTTTGCTACCGGTCGAGTTTCCAGTGGATCACTCCCACTATGCTCGCAAACCTGGTGACAACCTCCTTCTGTAACGGACCCGAACGAAACTGCAATGCTTTAACCCTCTTTGATTTAGCTGAGCGGACGTGGGAGAAAAGTCCAGAGGTCATCATTGAGGTTTGGTGTATGCCACCGCTTTAATTTCTTTTTTCACAAAAAATAAATAATAAATCTTTAGAAAACCTTTATTTTATGGGTTATATCTTGTTTATAGATTTTATAATTAGTATTGTTGTTATTTTGAAAATGCTATAACTATATGTTTAGGTTTATTATAGGCTAGGGAATTATGGGTGCATGTGCCTGTTTCTGTTTTAAAGGATTCCTTGAAACCCAAAATAAAAAAAAATGCTTTGGAATGTCTGTTTCAAAATAGTGGTACTCAAAAATGATGAGGGACTTGCAGGTTCGGTTTTTTCGCTCCTTGTCCCTCTATTCATATAACAGTTTTTCTACGTGGTGGAAAAAAAAAAAAAACCTCCAAACGTTTTAAATGTTCAGTCTGTGACTAATTCCTACTGCTATTTAACACATGAATGTCATGGAAAGACTGTTCTTTTAACAAAGTGTATTTTATTTAAAAGTTTATTTGGTTTAAATGTTTTTCTTGTATTTTGCTGTTCACTGTGGCGACCCCCTAATCCTAAAAGATAAACAGGTTCACACATAAGTGGAACCTAGCTGGTTAGAAATTTCTGGAAAATTTGGTGACTAAAACACTACAACGATAAAAAAAAATACGATGATGTATATCCATGCATTGCAATTGGTCATTTTGAAATTATATAAATATTGTGGCATGGATTGTTAGCTTGTCATTCCTAGAAAAATGTCCCTGTATTCTGTACTGAACCTGAAAATATTTAGTTAAGTCGTGGGATAATTAATTGCTGTAAATTATTGGATAAACACGCACTCCCTGACATGATTTTACACACGCCACCGTAATAACACTAGGCGGCGACAAAGCTATCTCAGAATTCCTGGTCAATAATCGCCTGTAACACGTGCTGGTTGGTTAATGCAGGGCAAAACCTCTTCTATGTACACATAACCGACAATCAAGTTTACCAACAGCCCAATTTAACTAAATGCCATTCCCCTAGGGGTCTGCATATCTGAGGTGGTTACATCTGTTACATATAACAATTAAGATTTCCCTGTGTAGTTAGTTAATGTTGTCGCCTACTCTGAACGACGTTTAATGAATTATTTTTAAGCAATATTAACGATTTATTTTAAAATAACCAAGTATCTATTTTAAAATGTTTTCTACGTATGCTGCAGATTTATTTGGCCATATGATATTTGTGTTGCAAAGCACAACTAGCCTAAGATATGCTTACCTTTTATACTCAACTTAACTATCTACTTGAGTTAGAGGAGTGAGAAGAGTGAAATGTGTTTTTTGCCCAAGATATCGCCGAAAATGATCTATTCTGGCAATGTATGTCTTTCCGTTTGAAGTTTGAACATTCAATCAGCGATCATTTGGTTGAACACTTGCCCAGATCTAATGGACTCAGTGCCCCTCCCCCCCCCGCCCCAGCAGTGTTCGCATTAACAGTTCACTAATATGGCTGCAACTCATTGAGCCTCAAATCAATCGCTTTTATTGGGTTTTAGGGCGCGCAGAAACAACAAACATTGAATACAACCAGTCAGGGTCCAATCATCTGAATCAGCCGGGGCTGATGGTCGCCCCATGATCGGGACGGTGTGAAATTGTAGTTTGCACTGTACTTGATACCCTTCTTCGGCTTTCTGTTGAAACTGTCACCCCGATCCGAATGCTGAAGGCCTCGCGCTGTTTGCACACGCACAGGTTTCTCCACTTGCCATCTACTTCGTTGCACAATCTCTGTAAGCATTTATCAAACGTAAATACAAATAATATTACTCTAATACCTAAATACAGCTCGAATGAGCTGAAAAAGGCACCATCATTGAAAGATAAACAAGGTTTGTGAAAATATAGTTTGTTAATTATTATTATGCAGTAAATAGGTGTAATCAGTGATGCTTTAAAAACATTATGCTCTTTTTTTCCTAATTGTCTTTTTACTGTTCCTCTTTACCTGTTCAGTTAGCACTATATGTTATGATGTATTTTAGATTTAAGGTTTATTCATAACCCGAGGGAAAGTTTTTATGAAATTAGTAATACATTAGTAAATGGGTCAATAAAATAGAGCAACCACATGAACCCCAAATTAACTGATCTTAACTGATTAACTGATCTGTTGAACGCGAACTGTATTAATTATAAATATGACTTTTGCCACTTATACGTCTAGGTGTTCATTTAAATATAAAAGACTTCGATTTTACGATCTAAAATGCAAATACCACAGAAGGCCCCTCATGCATAGGCCTACCTATATCAAAAAGCTGGAATTAATAATAATCTGATCACGATGTTTAAATCGAGTTGTCAGGAAAGTGTAGGGTCTATGGAAATTGATGAAATCACAACATGCGGGTAATAATCAGATTTGTGTTTAAAAGATATTTGAGGAATGGCAAAAAAAAAAAAAAAAAAAAACATTTTAAAATATTAGAAAGAACATAATGTATTTACATTGCACGATATTTACATGCGAGAAGCTATTTTCGTTGAGAACTGTATGAAAGACATCCATACCATGGACTGTCCGTGCACATTGTTACATTTACAAATCCTTTATGTGTAAAAAATTAGAAGTGTTGAGTAGCTTACTAATCTGTGTTTCATTTGCAAGTGCCATAAACTGCCAAGGACAGCATTGGAGCAGAACACGGTCTCACACAAATAAATGCCATCTTTAATCAGAGAATCCTGGGTTCTGACAGAAGGACAAATTAGCTGTCTCTCTCTCTAAACATGTCTAACATCTCTATTTGAGCGGACAGAAAGGAAAAAGGCTAAACACAAAATTTGTTATGAAAGTCAAAATTCAACAGGAAATGTTATTTTAGAAGCTCTCTCGTATGGAAGGTTGGGTGCTCTTTGTGAGCTGTGACATTTACAGCAGTGGCTTTCAGGATCCCAATATTACAGTTTTTTTCTAGTTCTTAACAGTAGTCCCCCCTCTCTTCTTCTCAACAAGGCTTGAATTTAACACTGTATCCCTAAAACATGTGACATTCAAAAGTTAATTTTGAAGTGCAGCTAGTATTAATCCAAAGGCAAACAAGGAAGGGAAATAATAAGTCTAGAAGAAGGAGAAGGGCCCATGGCCTAGATGAACATCAATTACAGTTTTAATTTAACACCCAAATCAAATGTTAAAATGCTGTGCGAAAGCGGGACAGACGGGGATAATGCGTACAGTTGTCATCAGCGAAGTCTCTGTCTCGTTTTGTTTACGTAAAACAGCAATCCATCCAAGAACTACAATGTAAATTTTGGTAAGCGACGATGACACATGCATCACACGCGTGCCCATCCCCCCACATCGCGTCTCTTTGTTAGTTTTTCCTGCTCTACTCTATAGTGTTTGCTCAAGGAAAGCACATTGATTTGTGCGCTCCGGCCACAGACTGGCCCTGACAACGTTGTTCTAGCAGTCAGAAGGGTCTTTACAATCATCCTAATTTACCAGGAGCTGTCAATCATCTCGGGCCGCGGCTGGCTCTGACCGTGTCCGCGAGCTGCATTCCTTGCGCGCGGCTGGAGCGCGTGATTGATCCGTGCTGGGGGATGGCTTCGAGCCGCCTCATGACGTGTGATTCAGTGGCGCGTGCACGCTTCACAAAGGTAATCGGGGGGGGGGATCAGGAGGGGTCAATGCCATTTCCTATTACCTGAAGTCTAAAAGCGCAAAAAATCACGAGGAAAAATAAGGAAAGGAAATAAGACAGAAGAGGGGGAGAGATGAGGGGTGGAGGGTTTTGGGTTGAACGCTGCGCATTGCTCAAGGGCGAGCGAGCAATTGAGCAAGAAGCGAAAATGATTTCCTTTTCAAAGCAACAAAAGCCAGATTGAGATTGTCCCGGCACTGCTTTAGTCAGATTTTAAAACCGTTCGCACGTTATTACAGTGATAGGCATCAACACTGACAGAATGTTTGGAGGCTAAATCAGGGATAGGCCTATCTGTGTGGTTTGCTGGAGGTCTTCACCGCTGTCATCCAAAATTAGTTCGGCACCTTTTGGCAGACTCAGCTTTCAAAGCAGGTTTTGCAAAATGCTAATAGGCTCTTTTTTTATTTCAAAAAGTTATTTTTGAATACGTTTCAAATGAAAACAAAACATTAACTTATTTGCATGTGTCTCTGCTTACTGTGCATTTATTAACCAAGGGCCACTTTACAAAAAAAAAAAAATGAATTGAATAAATTGTGCGTTTATATACGGGTGTATAAAAATATTGTTCGCTGCCGTTTTAATAATTAAATGAAGCAAAACGAATTATTGCATATTGTAAATAGCTGAATATAAAACATTCTGTGCAGAGATGAATTAGCATATAATAATAATATAGGCTATATAATATGCCATTAATTACATACACGCAATAACAACATTTAGATATTAATTTCTACAATTTTTTTAGCCTTACTAATTAACAAAAAAAAATCACAATTTAAAACTAAATTCGTTTAAAATGTGATTTGTAGCCTATAGGCTACATTACTAAGTTATATTAAATGCCATTACAAATAGAATAATGGTGCTTTTATTTCTCATAAAATACACATGTAACCCAAATTAAACGCACAAATCCTTATGCTTTTTGTTTTGAGAGAGTCATGTAGCCTTGTAACTATAGCAGCTAAGCGACAGTTGGCAGGGAGGAAGACGAAGACGACCGCCTGTCAAGAATATTTACATTCATTATAACCATAGCACTGTGTACGTCGGCCCGTTCACTTTTTACGTCCCACTGTGTGCGAGAGAAGAAACACGGCAACAACACAAGACAACGCAGTGTAAATTGAGAATCAAGCGGGTAAACAGTGTGCATATGGCTGCTGCACCTGAAGGGAGCAGAACGAACGTCACTAATGAACCCCGGCAAAACACTGGCGCGAGTAATGAGAGATAACACTGCATTTTGCAACACTGAAAATAAAGGTGAACAATCATCAATGAGCGGGAGCAGCAGGGGTGAAAAAAGAGGGGGGGAAAGCAAAGCAATGATTAAAATGATCAAAAAGCTGGCGGAGTGAGTCTCCATGTCACTGCCAAGCACACTCATCTACCTACAAGTGAAAGTTAGGTTTCAAGCACAGTGTAATTATAGCTGGGAATGTCAGTTTGACATTAATGCAGCCAGCAGAAATTCCCTAATTGGCCTCAGAGGAGAAAATGAACCAGAAAATATATTAACATTTTAAAAACCATATTTTGCCTAATCCTTTCACTTTCCAACAATATTTGAAGACCAAAATGCCCCAGGCATGAGAATTTAAATGAGCAATTTTGTTTTTGAAGGAAACGGCCAATGAGACAGAAAATAGACTAAAGGGAAATCATTAGTGTATGAGAGCTCCTGACAGGCCTGCCTGGCTGACTGGCTGGCCTGTCACAGGGAGTCTGTGTTCTTGAGCTCCATGCTATGAGCTAAGCAGATAACATGAAAAGACCTATAAAACGTGCAGCCAGAAGTCAAAGCCTATTATCTGGAAATTCAAATGCAGTGGTGAGGAGGAGGAATGAGCTGCTGGAAGGGGGGTAGGTGAGGAGGGCTGCAGGGGCCTTGTTCTCACTGACTGGAGAAAAAAAAGAAAGAAAAAAAAAAACAGAAGTTGTAACAGGGTCTCTGGTACCTAATATCAACTTACAGTGGCTGTGGGAAATATTTCCAAACATCGTTCATATACAGCTGAAAAACTGGAAAGGTGGAGATAGCTGCAAAATGTTTAAAGTTGGAAGTGCTGGTTCTGTCACAGGAGAGTGGGCAGATGTGATATGACCATATCAGGGAAAAACACAGCAAAGTGCAGTCAGAAGATGTTAGGCCAGTCTCCTGGTGATGGAGCAGCTGAGGCTGACATGGCCCCAGGCTTGCCACTGCAGGGCACTCACTCGCCCGCACTGCACTGCCTTTTTGAAACAAAACACAGAGCTGCGACCAGAGGAAGCCATCATGGCACTGACCACAAGAGTCAGACGTTTTACCTCCAGCAAGAAAATGGAAGCGATGAGAAGATGGGATGGATTAAGTGAACGTATAGATGTAGGGAAGTGGGAAAAAAACAACAGATCTCAGACTCTGTGTGACGCTCTTGTGTGACAAAACATTCGAGCAATGGTCATGTATTTCACAGGGACCTTGAAAATGTATTTATGTGTTGTATAATGTGCAAATTTTCTCTTTTTTTTTCTCTCAAACTTTAGTTGCTTTCCAGGGCGGGGCAGGGTATTTGATCTTTACTGCACTAAAATACGATGAGCAAAGCATTTAATCAGTAGCTTTGATAAACATTTGGCAATAAAAGCAGTTGGGCTCCTTGTCTCTGACACCTACAGCCCAGGGCGAAAGATTGCGACAAAGAAGGATTTTCACTGGCAATTTCAGAAATTCTACCCGCCCTGTCAGCCAAGCTGTCACTCACTCTGACATAAGGATGATGGATATCAAAGGAAGACAGGACTTTTTATCTCAAAGAAGCAAAGGTTCCACAGAAGTTCAGACAAATTTGCACCAAAAAAAGTGCATCTAAGCAGCAGCCAACAAGGTTATTCAAAATTAACCCTCATTTTGCTCACACAGGTGTTGTATTTGTATTGCAATTAATGCATTAACCATTTATCCAAGTAGAATTTTTTTTGACCAATAATTATAAAAATAATAATGTGAAAATAACCCTTAGATTTCCAACATAAATTCATTTTGATGTTAAACAATCATTTTAACTGACACTAAACTATGGGAGAGACTGTGTATGTCACAACTAACAGAAAATGATACTTCCATATCACAAAGGTCAGCATGGAAGAACGTCCTGACATACTGTAATTAAAAACAGAAGAACTTGAAAATGTGCTTCACATGATAATACCTAAATTAACTCATTTTAGGCATAAGGTTAAATTAAGTACATAAGGTTACCCCAACACAATTAAACTAAAGGTTGGATAATGCAGAAATAGCAGGTTTCCACTATTTACTGGTATTAGTCATCTTTAGGTAACTTCAATGAACTATGGATTATAGACAGGTATATGATGGTGCAAATGATTTATTGTCATGAAGAGCACTAAACAAATGATTTGTGCGCTACAAAGGTTTAACCTTTATTAAACAATTAAAAATGAAGCAGTGTCAAGCCATTTGCTATTTGCAAATTTCATATTATAGCATACATTATAAGCATATTTCATTTCATCAAATCGTTTTATTGTACTGTACATCTTATCACATTGAAATACAGGGACTGTGTATTATTAAGCAGGTGAAAGAGGACCACCACAAGTTGTAATACATACAACCAATCTTTTGAGTCTTTGGAATTTCAGTGAATGAACAGTGAATGCACTGCATGGCTATGCTCACCATGGTCAAGGAGAGAAAGAGGAGGAAAGAGGGAGAGAAGGAGGTTATAAAAAAGGGGCAGGCCTCTCCTACGGTTTCTCCTCGTTACTCGCCCTCCAGATGGGAACATGGAGTGCTGGCTGTTCTCCTTCTCATCAATACAGCGTAGCTTTTGTCAGTAATTTGCAATAAGTGTCCACACCACATCTTTTAGGGAGCTGGAAATCATTACTGCATAAGGTCCTGCTCAGCTCCTAATTGAAGCGTTGGGGCCTTATCAACGAGGATTTTCCCAGACCTCTGACAGATACCAACACGAAAATCATTGTTCAGTTGTCAATTTTTAAGAAACCGTTAAAGGAGCTTATTTTAATTCTAATTGGACACTTCTTCCCCACTTCATAGCAACTGTGAGAATAAGAAAAAAAATGAGTCCTTGGCAGTGTGTGCATGTTGCTTTGACTATACGCAGTGTCTATATCGAGTCAAGAGAGTAAGGACCTTGGGTATTAGCTTTAAAGTGCTATGCTACGCAGGTCAAATTTGACAGGTTAGAGCTGTGACTATCTTACAAATGAAAACGGCGAGCAAACACATTAGTTTACAAAAATCCTCATGGGTGGTTTCCAGGGACCTAATCATGGGGTACGGATGTGCCTGAGTCTGGTCTGCAAAGCTCCCAATTAAGCAATACTGCATCCGCTTAAGATGTTTGTTTGGAGTGCATGTGGGCTACTATTGATCTGGCTAAACTGACCACCTGATAGTGTATCTGCTGCATATTTATGCTCGTTGCTCTCCCAGTGTCCTGGAGCTGGGCTTTGCTGCTGTCGCTGTTTTTAATCTCCAGCACCAGGGGCTGTGCGGACCCTCTGTGTTCAGGAAATAACTGCGAAAGCCACCCAGATGTGGCAGTGACTAACATGCATAAATGGCTCAATGGTTGCCGATGTGGTGACAGAGAATTTGTGTCTGAATCTCGGTTAACAGCCATGGGCAAACGTCAATAAGCTGGCAAAGAGGACAAAATTTGTTGTGACATGACAATGGCAGGTGATCATCCATAGCGCAGACTAATTGCCACCCCTTGATGTACATCCATGCACAACTCACACATACCTTTTAACTAACATGACATTTATGCTCATGTCATCACCTGCTCTAGTACGCACTGAGGTGGTATAAGCAACCAGGATGCCAGAATTGTTGAAATCCAAATTTAAATGTAAAGAAATATCAATCCTCAAAGTCTAAGTTCTAATCAGACATCTGAAATTGTGTGCATGATTTGCTAATTCAATCCCGCGATGTACTAAAACGTGCATAGATAAAAGATAGATAGATAGATAGATAGCCATGTGTAATAAAATTGCTTGTAGTGAACTAAGGATGACCGAATGCCCCCAAATTTCAATACGTAATTCCTCTTCTTGTTTGATTCAAAATTCACTTCAAAATACTGTAGGGGTAAATGGGCTAATTTAATTCAGATTTACCTCATCATTTGAAAGGAAACCAATTATTACAATTTTGTACAACCCTGTAAATAATATAGTGAAAAGTAATCATTTGGGTAAAAAAACCCCACATAGTATAAATACACAGGCCATCCGTCCAGGGTGCTTCCTTGCTAAAGACCAGGATGCTGGTAAGACATAAGATGGAGTAGATAATAATACTGCCAAAACCCATTAAAAATGGCAGGGCGGGGGAAATAAAAAATTAACAAAAAAAGAAATTCTTATTAAAAGGGAGGGCAAAGAAAAGGGACGTGATTTGCACTTTTCTCCTAAGCACTGTTTTTCTAATGTCCACTCTCGCTGGGAGCCGGTGTTGTTATTTGCCGGCTGTTTTACTAGCTGTCAGTAGGCATTTTGAACATGAGGAGGCATCTAAGCATGCAGTACAAGGGGATTCATTTGACCCTAAAAACATTATACCGCAAATAAAGCAAATGAAAAGCGGGTGTTACTAAATATCACTGCACCACTCACCACTTCACATCATATCAGGCAGAGGAGCACGCTAAAAAGATGATTTCAGAAAACGTGGAGGTGAGTGGAAGGGAGGCGGAGGTGCATGTGGGCGTGGGGGGGTAACCTTCAATAGCCAGAAGGGATTCTGACAATCGCGGGGGAAAAAAAAACAGCTACGTAAAGCCTTGTTAACGAGCAGAGCCAGCGAAGGAAAAAAAAGATTTATGCTTTTAATTAATGGCAATTAAACCATGGCCTGTTGGGCTGGCTATGGCAATTGTTCTCAGTAAAAAGGAGGCTGTCGTGCTGGTGACAATGCATTTGAATCCACTAAGTTCTCCAGGGGAGTGTACACTGCAAGGCATCAAACCCAAACTAATCAAAAAGAATTAATCTTTTATAAATTGCATTTTGACAAGTATCAGATACCGCTATGCTTTGATATTACAAATTCCTTGGAGGTGATGCAAACAAGAGGAGCGGCAGTTAGTGATCCAAACAATCAAAGGCTCCTCGTTAACATGCACTGTCAGATGCCTCAGTGCTATTAATTACTACAAATTAATGTGACTCTGCCTGCCTCTACTGATTGGAATGATAATCAGACTCCAGCAGGCACAGAGGAACATATGCAGCCTTGACCAAAATAAGACATGCTAACATAGGCTCACATATACTTATGTTTACAGGGCCAATCATTAACTAGCGCAGATTTTGAAATGTACACACCCAAACAAAATCACAGAATTTGTGACATGTCATTTTGTACGGCAAAATAATGCTATAATTTGATCACCCAGTGACCTAGCAATGACTTTCAAACTCTGCTAACAACCAGACACAAGAAAAACACCAAGAAATGTAAGATATATTTGGAGACCGTGGCCACAGCATGTTAGCAAAGATTCATTTTTTTTTTTGTTGTTGTGCGTGGGATTCGTGTTCGAGGGGGAGGGGGAGTCTGTGGAAGCATCATCGCAGCTCAACTTTTCTGTCAGTAGTGTCAGACGAGAGAATGTGGGGCATCACCATGCTTCGGATGCAGCGGGCAGCGACATTGTTCAGCTGGGAGCCAGCAGGCTTTCTAAAGAGTCTAAGCTCTGTGATTATGCCCCCTCGCTTAAATTGTTTGCCATGAGACTAATCAAGCTTGCCAGTAGGTGCTTACGCACCCAATTTCTCATCCTTAACAGCTATATCTTCTGTGGCATCCGACACTATAACTTCGAGACGGGGTGATATTTGAAAAATTGTGCTACAAGCCCAGCCTGCCCTCATTTATTCAGGGCTCATGTAATATTCCATCCCAGCAGAATGCTCAGCAAGTCGTGGCACGCGCTCTCAAGTTTACATATTTATTGTGAGTTTTGGTTGTCTTATCTACATGAAAAAACATGGATCTTAGAATAATTAATATGACAAAGGTTTGCAACAATTTTTGGTGTTTGGGTGAGTTGCATATATTGTCCATAAAGTGAAAATGTTGTTAGATGTAACATGAGGTTAGTTTTACATAATTGTAACATTAACCAATTAAAGTTTACAACAAAAATTAAAGTTTAGCTACAAGAGCGAAAAGCCACATGACCACTTTTGGAATGATTATAGTACAAGCTGTAAGTCTGTGTAAAAATAGTGTTTATAAAAAGAAAAAGAAAAAGAAAGAAAGAAAAGAAAGAAAAATCACATCTGATTATCATATACATTTTTGCAATGTCCTATACAAACTACATGTAAAAAAATAACACAAAACAAAAAAAAATCACAATAATAATAATAATAATAATAATAATACTAATAATATATAATAATAATAATATAAATTACCGTATAATGGGGATCAACAGTGTGTGTGTGTGTTTCGTGAAATTTACAAAATTTACGAATAAAGTTATATTTTTCAACTTTAAAATTATTCAAATTTACACTAAAGGAATTAATTTTAAATTTTAATGTTCCACAAATATTGTACATTTATACATACACACAGTTACAAATGTTGCATAACAAATGTTACAATACTCCCTTAGTTTTCCCTATATTCTTTTAATTCTCTTCATAAAAATCCTCTAAATCAAAATCACACTGATCTTATTGAAATGCAAATACAATGCAAATACATTAAAATCTTACATTAGGCTTCAACACAAGGATCATAAATGACGTAATTACTATTGCTTGCACATTTTTTTTTCTCTTAATGAGAGTGTAATTCTAGCACTGATGGGCAATGATGGAAAATTGTATGAACCTTGAGAAAAACCTCTGCATATGAGGATCTTTGTTCGCGAATGTATACATAGATTAATATAATGGCCTGTCACATTGATTATGGAGTCTTTGAATGCATATAGGATTACTCTTATTGGCAGGGTGTGTTTACTCTTGCAGCTGCGTTTCCCTTGCTGATCATTTCTAAAACTACACATGATCTTATTCCTTGGTAAAGTCCCCTCCTCCACCTGGCTTTAGCCACCTTTGACACCTCGAATGGGCAAGCCCTCCGGGAAAGTGAAGGTCCGACCTCCGCCTGTATGGACTTAGCACAGTGAATTACGGGGAGAGAGAGTGAGGGAGTGTGTACGTTTTCTGGTTAAGTGATGTCTTAAGGCCAGCGCTATACATGCTGTGGATGGGGTACTGTATTATGGCACAGATTAAGCTTCTGTACAGAGGTGGTAATTGGCTGAGGGGATTCAGCTCAGCCCTTGCTGTGTGGCCTTCTTCAGAAAAAACTCAGATCAAAAGTCATTTGCTGTCTGACCCTGACTAGAGACTCATACTGACTCTCTCTTCCTCTCTCTCTTCTCAAATGATTTCCTGTGAAATTCTCCCCCTCTGATGTCGACTTTTAAAGCCAACTCCAGTAACTTTAAAGGAATGTACGTGCCTTTTGTGCAAAAGCTTTTTCTCTGAACTATTGTATCTTTAATTTGACCATAAAAGTTGTAATATTCACCTGAAGGCGAACATGTCTGCAAAGGTTTGGGGCTTTGGAGAATAAAAGGCGTTCTTGCCCTCATTAAGGTCTAATATGATAAAAGGAACTTGGAAAATGAGTGTGTGTGAGATAATAAGCATAATGTAGAATAATAGATTGTGCCCTAACTCTGTATGTGTACAGCAAGTCGTTTATTGTTGAGTACAGCTACATTTAATTTATTTATTTATTTTTTTTTTATCCAGATTTAATTTACACAGCAAAAAGACACATTTAGCAATAATTTTAGTACATTACATGCAATTTCCCTCAGCTTAAATCTGCTTAACATTTATATGCATTTTTAGACTTCATTATGCTAATTTTATATTTTAACTCAATGGACCGGAGGCTGGATTATGTTGTGCTGTCTCTTTATAATGTGAATGTCTGCCTTTGAAACTGAGGCATGTAGCCATTGATTTTTAGAGTTTATCTTTGTAATGCCTCCCAGTGCCGTTGGTTTAATCTTGGTGTTGGTCTCATTCTCAGTTTTGAGCATTACATGTGGCAGGGCAAGAAACCATGAGA
Organism: Cyprinus carpio; assembly: GCF_018340385.1. Taxonomy (NCBI): domain Eukaryota; kingdom Metazoa; phylum Chordata; class Actinopteri; order Cypriniformes; family Cyprinidae; genus Cyprinus; species Cyprinus carpio. The sequence goes on from NW_024879260.1 coordinate 628,325, forward strand.
TGTGCTTACCGATAAGATAAGATGAATGTTTTGTTGACGTCTTGCCATTTTTGCCAGTCCTAAATGTCACTTTTCACAGATCCACTCATGATCATATGGGGAGAGAAAAAAAGAAGGGGGAGAGGGAGAGAAAGAAGAAAAATTGCTAGCGAGGAATCAGAGAGACAGATTAGTGCCTCTCCGGTACTTCAGTGAATCAGGACAGGGATTACCGTGCCAACAGCTGTGCCTGCCGGGCCCCCCTGACTGAGAAGAATTACAAGTATTATCACCTAGATCATTAAAGCAGGGTTCAGCGATTGCGCGAATGGCTTCAATCAATCCTCATCCACAGATAACACGCTAGCAGCCGGACCCCCTGCATGAGAACTTGACTTAATTGGCCAATAAGTGGTAAGGAAGGGCGCATGCTATTTGATCAAATTACTAGGGACCTGGCGAAAGGGATTACTGTTCTTCAGGGGGAAGAAAGAAGAGAAGAAGAGAGAATCCAAGAGGGAGGAGGAGGGGTCGTGGTGGGTCAGGGCTACCGGAAGGAGGGCCTGTCTTCGGCTAAAAGTGAGGCAGTTGAAGAATGTTGGCCCACTTGGCGGTGGAGCGCGGGGAAGCAAAGAGGAGGAGTAGAGGAGGAGAGGAGAGGGAGATCCAGGTCATTCTTTTGCTTGGGGAGATGGACTCATTCATCATCACCCCCTTCGGCATGGTTTCTGCCTGTAGATGGCTGGTAAACTAACAACTTCCACATGCTCCTCATGGCTTTCCTTCATTATGCTCACTGCTTTATGGCAGATTGAGCAAACGGACATTCCACATAACAGTCATTATCTACATGTACACACAATATAATTTATGCAAGACATATATATTAAAATGTGCATTTCTTGCTTTGAGTGGACTACAAATGAGAATCTAGAGATAGAGAGCTATAAATATAGAAATAAGGTATATGCTTTTTTCTAATTTCTAAATAACAGGTTACACTTGGAAATCTTACTCTTCGTGAAATTATATGTTTAAAATGGATCAAATCATCTTTTGAAAAAAAAACATGGCTAAAATAATGAAAATAGCTGACCTATGAAATGTCATTGTACTGATATTTAATTCAGCTGTTAATTCAGTATTCTCTGACTGACACATTGTAATAATAACTGATTGTGTTATGACATCTTAGGACATGTGTTTCCATTTTATTTATATATTTTTTTTTACTTTTGTCTATTCCGTATACCTTGCGTCTACATGTGCTTTTGCTTTAAATTTTCTGGCCAACTCTCATGATAATTTTCAGAGCTGCGGAGCGGGGAACGTGTTAGTCATGGATGCTAAAGTGCTACAAACATTAATTCTGTCTTTGAAACCCACCCTTGCACAGAGAGGGAGAGCTGAGCAGTGCATCTGTAATGCTAGCGAAATAAGTAGCCCTCTAGGGGGCCGGGCGTTAGAACCAAATACTGGCCAGAATTAGAATCGTCTGCCCTCTGTGGCTTATCATAATGTCATAAACATAAAGGCAATTAAATGAGTTTTTAACCCCTCAACCTCTTTTTGTTATTAATGAACATTGGACGTAAGGGAAGCGCGAGCGGAAGACCGCGGCGGTAATTATCTCCTCATCAGAGAGCTGAAACAGGCTTAAATAGGAAAGCAAAACAGATTATTATTGGAAGTGTTTGTAGCAGGGTGGGCCCGTGGGGGGCTTCTTTAATTTAATCACATGACATGGAAACAGCAGGATTAATTAAATGGGCTTTTCCCCTCACTGGGCACAGTGGTGCCAGCCTGGAATACTGGCATCCTAGGATGCGAATAGAGATCTCTTCTCAGTCAGATTGTCATTGTGATTATATGAATGACGCAGACCTGTCTGCGCACCGTCGACATCCTCACGGAAACGCTTGCTCCATCTGTGAGGAATTTTACAGAGCAAGAGGGAGCATGTGCTGTTTACTTACCGCCATCTCAGCTTTTATCTGTTTATTTTTACCGGCTGTTAGCCAAGAAAATATCATCAATAATGACTTGCACTGACTTACATATGTTGAAACTTTGTAAATATTCTGTTGAGGGGGATCAAGGATTATTAGGTGGGCACAAATCCATACTTTTTTTACTGCTGAAAGACTGGGGGAATTTCGGTGTAAAATAATTACACAACTTTCGCACAGAGGGATCAACACTGAACATGCGCGTGACACAGATGATAAACTGTTTCTCCCCTTTAGCACCTTCGTGCGACACACAGGAGAAACTGGTTTATTTTTCTCAGAGAAACAGAACATTAATCATGGCCATTAGTGTGTTTGTGTGTGCACACGTTGTGCATCGACATGCGAGCGTCTGTCCTTGAGTTCAGGTGCTTGAACGGGTCCGCCATACAAACAAGCAATGACAGAGTTACAGTTTATCAACAAAAACTGGACTGCATTTTATCAAGTGGCGAATCGATCCGAGCTCAAAGACAAAGCACCATGTTATCCTTACAGCTCTCCAGGCCACAGGGGTTTAACACGAGAGCCAAGACACCACCAACAAGAAAACACTTGAGCTAAAACACTGCTCTCCCTCCTCCTCTTTCCTCTCTGCTCTCCCTCTGTTTTCTCTCCCTTACCTCATGCTCCCCAGACATTGTGCTTGGAGGTCACAGGTCATCATCACTGTGTTCTTGAGGTCTGCAAACAACTCATTATCGAGCCAGTGGTCTCATCGGGGCACAGGCTCTTGGGAAAATGATGTGGCAAGTGTAGCATGCGGGCTGCCCCCGTGAGTTGGGTGGGTCCTGAGGGAAGACCTTGCTGTTTTTATGTGCCTTCCTCATGTTTAATCAATAATTAAACTCATGTCAACCCCGCAGTTAACACACACATGCACATGCTAGGTGAGGATGTGTGTTGTGTGGGGGGTGGGGGCAAGGAAGCTTCTACCAGCTAATATGGTTTTAAAGGAAATGTTGTTTGAAAATTTTTTTGTATGAAACGAATTGGGAGAAATACTAAACTACTGGCAGTTTTTAATAAAAATCTTTATGATGATTTCACAAACTGCGTGTAATCTTATAAAAACTGTGTCTGTTAAAAAAAAACAAAAAACAAATGCAATGCAGAACTGCGGATGTGGTTTCCAAAATTGAAAACAAGTCCATGGTTATGGAGAGTGTGATATTTCACAGCTCTATCAACTGCTAACTAAGCTGTCCAAACGAGTAGAATCGGCTCGATCTTACCCGACAAACAATACACAAATGAGCTATGGGCAATTTGCTGTGATTATGCGTGCAAATGGGTTAGACTTGTTTTTAATTTGCTTTCTTCGACAGAGTGTTAAAAAAGATATCCCCTCATGTCCGCACCTCACTCTTATAGCCAAGAGCATTATTTGCTATGTGACAACAGAATAAAGAAACATGTGTAACAAAAATTGAGAGTGAGAGAAAAAGAGAGAAGAGAGAGCGAGAAAGAGACGTTAAGATGTTTGAAACAAACATGTCAAAAGAACAACGGCAGAAACGTCATAAGTATGTGCCTGCTATGAGGCTGTCCTACAGCCAAAAAGTGGTCTGCTGGAGCCCCCTCTCAAACAGAGCCCTGACAGAGGATAAAATCTGTCTGGTCCAAGGTTCCAACCTGGAGTGAAAAGCCCTTTGAACCTACTGACCCCTCAGTACATCCTGACATCTCTATTGCAGCCACAGGGACCCGTTCGCATTTATAGAAGTCTTAGTGTATATGCTAGAAAACACAATGGCTCAAATATGAACAGGGACTGTCAGTTTAACATGCTAATTTTATAGTCAAGCTAATGTAAGGAAATATAATGATAATAAAACCACAATTAAAAGTTCTTGTTCTAATTCAGGAGAATACCAAGTTTTATTTTGCCACGGCATCTTCACTGGCCTGATATCTGTGGCTCAGATGTATTTAATTGACTGTCTATGTGTGTGTGGATTAATGATAAGGACTTAAACATGCACATCCTGGAACTTTCTGACCCAGAACTGGAAAGGCAATTTAGGCTCAGAGGGTCATTCTCCTAGGAGAAGCACTTATCTCTTTCTCACCACCAAACTCCACATTTGGAAGCAGTGGAGGAAAAAGTTGAAGGGAAAAGAAGCAGAAGACATGGGCACCAGGAGACAGTGGACGTGTGGAGACTTCACTCCACACAATGATTCCCCCTACCCACCTGATTGCAACAATGATGAAGATATTTGATGATATTCAGTTTCATTTCCTCTCACTGGCCTATCAGTGGAGTTCTAAACCAATAACAATGGTTCGGGGGGTCGGTAACTTGGTTAGCACTTTATTTTACAGTCCTGATATGCATGTACAGTACATACAGGTGCATCTCAACTAAATTAGAATGTCCTGGAAAAGTTCATTTATTTCAGTAAGTTCAACTCAAATTGTGAACAACTTGTGTATTAAATAAATTCAGTGCACACAGACTGAAGTAGTTTAAGTCTTTGCTTCTTGTAATTGTGATGATTTGGCCTCACATTTAACAAAAACCCCACCAATTCTTAACAAATTAGAATACTTTCATAAGACCAATGAAAGAAACATTTTTAGTTGAATTGTTGGCCTTCTGGAAAGTATGTTACATTACTGTACATGTACTCAAAAACTTTGGTTTTCGGGGCTCCTTTTGCTTTAAATTTACTGCCTCAATTCGGCGTCGGCATGGAGGTGATCAGTTTGTGGCACTGCTGAGGTGGTATGGAAGCCCAGGTTTCTTTGGACAGGGCCTTCAGCTCATCTGTATTTTTTGGTCTCTTGTTTCTCATTTTCCTCTTGGACAATTGCCCCATAGATTCTCTATGGGGTTCAGGTCTGGTGAGTTTGCTGGCCAGATCAAGCGCACCAAACACCATGTTCATTTACCACCAAACAATTTTGGTGCTTTGGCAGTGTGGGGCAGGTGCCAAATCCTGCTGGAAAATGAAATCAGCATCTTCAAAAAGGCTGGTCAGCAGAAGGAATAGCATGAAGTGCTCCAAAATTTCTTGGTAAACGGGTGCCAGTGACTTTGGTTTTTCAAAAAACAACAATGGACCAACACCAGCAGGTGACATTGCACCCCAATTCGTCAGAGAATGTGGAAACTTAACACTGGACTTTAAGAACTTGGGCTATGAACTTCTCCACCCTTCCTCCATACTCTAGGACCTTGGTTCCAAATGAAATACAAACTTTGTCTCATCTGAAAAGAGGACTTTGGACCACTGGGCAACAGTCCGGTTCTTCTTGTCCTTAGCCCAAGTAAGACGCCTCTGACATTGTCTGTGGTTCAGGAGTGGCTTAACAAGAGAAATACGACAACTGTAGCCAAATTCCTTGACACATCTGTATGTGGTGGCTCTTGATGCCTTGATCCCAGCTTCAGTCCATTCCTTGTGAAGTCCACTCAAATTCTTGAATCTATTTTGCTTGACAATCCTCATAAGGCGCCCCGCTGCTGCGTTCTCTCGGTTTGAGTAGTGCATCTTTTTCTTCCACTCAACTTTCTGTTAACATGCTTGGATACAGCACTCTGTGAACAGCCACCTTTCTTTTGTCAAAGAAAGTTTGTGGCTTACCCTCCCTGTGAAAGGATTGTCAATGATTGTCTTCTAGACAAACTGTCAGATCAGGGTCTTCCCCATGATTGTGTAGCCTAGTGAACCAAACTGAGAGACAATTTTGAAGGCTCAGGAAACCTTTGCAGGTGTTTTGAGTTGATTGGCTGATTGGCATGTCACCATATTCTAATTTTGTTGAGAATGAGAGTGACATTGGTGGGTTTTTGTTAAATGTGAGCCAAAATCATCACAATTAAATGAACCAAAGAAACGACTTCAGTCTGTGTGCATGAATTTATTTAATTACACGTTTCACAATTTGAGTTGAATTACTGAAATAAATGAACCCTTTTCCACGAGCATTTTAATTTACTGAGATGCACCTAATACTAGGTACTAACCCTGAACCTACCCCTAAACCTAATTTTTAAATAACCCATGTAGTTACCTTATATGACCCTAGATAAGGTACCACTTGTAAATACACATAAGCCCCTTTGCACACTGCGATTTCCGGACAAGATACACAGGTAATTGTGTCCCGGCATTTGTTCCCAGAGTCGCTAGATTTTTGCACTTTCACACTGCCAGTGATTATACCGGAAATATGTGTGTACGTTCACACACACCGAACCCGTAAAGATCCCGTGAAGACACGTGATATCAGGGTGTGAACGTTTAATGTATGAGTCGAAAACGCTAGGACGATTAACTTTCACTTAAGCTGGCGAACGATCTCAGAAAACTTCAGTGCGGAAAGTAAGGAACTAACTGATCTCTGCTTAACGGTACAGTTTGAACATATTTTTGTTGTCGCGAACGTTGATCTGCCTTCAAAACACCTGGTAAAAGAGTCGCGCCGATAACGTGCGGCATCACTACGACCACAGGCATATAGTTCTGGCTTTTGTTCACACAGCGCTCGTTCCGGGGACTGAACCCCCTCGGTCCGGCAACTGTTAATAGGTCCCCGACCCGAGTTCAAATCTTTGGAATCAATCCCGGGACGTGTTTGCTTTTACACCAGAAGTCGACCCGGCAATGTTCCGGCAATTTTGCCGGTTCCGACGTGCAGTGTGGAAAGGGGCGGCTATACGTAAGTGAAATACTGTACAATAAAAGTGCAACCTAAGTTACAGCTAAGAGCCTGTATGATGCCATATATCTGGCAAAGATTATCCGGCTAGTTTAATTATATTTATTTTATTTTTATTCTTCAGTACACTGCAAAGAGCAGAAAGTGACTATTTCTACATGAATAGTATGCCTCACACATTTCCTGTACAATGACCGAGGGTTTCATAAGGCAAAATAATCAACTGGCGACAGTAGTACTGACGAGTTCAGCCAATAGAGAAAGTTTCAGCAAATTTTTTGATTTATTTTTGTAGTTCGCTACTAAACACTGTAGTTATCCATTGACTTGCCACCTTTAAAAATTATTTTAGTCCTGTTGTATTAACCCGAATTATTTGGTAAACCTAGATGAAGATACAACAAAAAGATTTAGGGCATGGAAAGGTGATGGTTCAATTCCTAGAAAATGTGTCTAAGTGCTTTTGGGATAACAGTGTCTGGCCCCAAAGGGAATAAATGTTGAAATGTAAAATAGCATTGAGAAGCATTTGAACTTTTGCCTGCCCACAAGCCAACAATATTATAATTATTCGCCCCTCGTGTGATGAAGTAGGTTACTTTAATACACTATTTAAATAAATATCAATAATTACGGTGTATATTACAACAGTAATGCATTTTATACATTTTTGCCAAATTCTAAGTTGAGGTTTAGCAATTTCTGAATATTTACATTTTCATATAACGGGATATTGACTATAACAAAATTCATTATTAGGAGAATACTAATTGTAAACTTAACAGTTGATTTACATCTATGATTACAATATATTTGTGTTGATCTCAATTCAAAATGGAATTAAGTATACAAAATTTGAATTGATTGCAACGCTCAGTGATAGCAAGTTATACCGACAAAATGTGCAGAAGAAAACTAATGGACTTATATTCTTAAGAAAATGAAAAAAATTATGTTTTCTGTGTTACTGAATGCAACCGAAGTAATTCAAGTAATTGGCTTATTTTAGGCGTAACAATGTCTAGAGGTCTTATACCTTCCTGTACGGCCTCATCACATGTGTATGATGTACAGCTGTTGTTTTTAGGGATGGCAAGGAGGGAGACAGTCTCCACAGCAATCAATAGTACTCAGGGTGATCTACAAGCAGCCATCTGCACATGAGAGAGTACGCCTGCATCAATCACTCTGCCACCAGACCTGGCCACAAAACCACTGCTCAGATTAATGAAAAGGGGTTAGCTGCTTAACATCATAACGACGGTTTTAATCAACTCCCACCTCTTTTCTCCCCTACCTAACTGACCGATAGCTTAAACATGACCTTGACCCACTATAAAGGGATGCTCTTCGGCTGTGCAGTCACAGCAATGGCTCCTCCATCCAGCTGTGGAGGCGTGTATCGGTTGCCAAGTATCAATCAGAAATGGAAGAAAGAGGAAAAAAAAGACTATAGTCAGGTCCACATAGCGAACCCCCCAAGACAGCGTCAAAAGGAGAGTTAATTTGAATAGCAGCCCTGCTCTGGCCGCACAGAAAAATAAAACAGTTCTCTTCTGTGATGATCAGAAGCCTATTCAAGCCAACCTCTGCAATCTGCAATCTGTAAAATTTCTGAGCGATTGATAATCATGTGGGGACAAGCACCAAGGAGCTTCTGTTCTTGACTTCACAAGGAGTGGTTGACCACTCTCAGGGCGTCTTGGCCTGTGCTTGGAGGTTGTTACTTGAGCTGTAATATAGCATGACCTTACTAGGCTCGCCCACAAGCACTGACCTGTCTTGAAAAGCCTGAACCAGACCCCCACACACAGACAGCGGCCCCACACAAAGCCACAGGGCAGTGCACCTTAACACAGCGCTAATTAGCAAAAGCGAGCAATTTGCATCCCTAGATTATACACAGGCTTCACCCCCTCCCAACAGCATCCATAGAGGTTCCATAGAAGCATTCACGGACTAACTGGTCCACCGTCAAGCGGACGGAACAGACTTAAACCTTAAAAATCATGTTTAACCTTGCCTCATGCTGGCGCAGGATGTGACTTTCGGATCTTCAGATGCAGACAAACGATTCTGGATAGAAAACTAATCCATTCTCTTTGAGTCCCATTTAGTGCACTTGTTGCGGAACCTACAACGAAAAATGTGATATGTCAAAAATAAACACACCAAAGTGCAGCATGACGGTAACCCATATGACCCCCGTAGCGTGAAATCTAGGTGTGTAAGAGCAATAGGTAACACTTCACGATTAGGGAAACATATATTACTGTTAACTAATAGTTTTCCCTCCCCCGTAACTACTTAATTTGCTGCATATTGGCTAATTGCATAGGGTAGTAGGCAAGTTGTGCTACTAGATGTAATAGCTTGTATGGTAAGTTAAGGGATCTAGAATATGGCCATGACAGAATAAGGCAGTAATAATTGCGTATTGTTACGTACTACTAAACAACTACTATGCTAGTAAAGATGCATGCGTGATAGGAAGACAGAGTTAATAGGCACTTCCCTAAATCTAACAGTATTATCAAAAATACTATTTTTCTTATATATTGGTTTATTATTATTATAATTAAACCATGATTTCCAGCCAAGCAGGTCACACACGGCGTTAATGAGGTTGATGTATGACGTCAGCACATGTGAAAAACATGATGTAAGGATGTTGTGAAAACTTCTCAGCGTTTTACTAGAGTTTCAATATGCACTTACATGCTACTTATCTCAAAATCAAACACGTGCTGATGTTTATGTCCACACCACATACACTTAGGACCGCTGGCCTAGAACCATTGCTTTCATAGTTTAAAAAGTTTAAAAATATTCGAATTTTTTATTGGTCGTATTCACTTTATTGTGTTTATTTTTATTTTATGTTTTTTTATTTCTTAGTGTTTCCTGCATTTGGCATTATATGGATCCACAAGCAGATGGGTTATTTTTAAAATCATCTAAAAATCTTTCTTTGTATTCTCCTGAAGAAAGAAAGCCAGTGGCGCCAATGTGACATTTCAAACACAGCATGTGAGTGAGTAAATCAATTATATATAGATACTTTGGGGGTTGTTGGAGAAAACAAAGAGTATCTCTTGAAATATTCCTGAACTCCAGATAAAACCAGGACAAGCATAGCCCACGATAGGCCGGACACAAATTCGCTTGTTCAATAAATCTACCTCATAATGTTCTCCAATTTGTCCTTTCTGAAAAGAAACTGGATCAAAATGCATGTTTATACATTAATTATGATATCAAGCCAAGGCCATCTTTTTCAAAACCCCCTCTCATTGCCTACAAAACATGGCACTGTAGACTGACCTCAGTGACCATTACACTGCATCTGTCAACCATAATGGGAGAATTTAATGCTACAATTAATTACACAACAGAGGGATGCATAGCCGGCAGCTACCTTGTGGTCTTTTTCTCTTCCTCGTCCACGCGGTAGTTGATCTGAGACGGGAAATACTGCTGTTCACATTAATTTGCCTCTGCATCATTTCAGTTCTCTACAATATGAACCTATAACTAATTATTTGTATAGCTCGTGTAGCTTAATGTGAATAAATTTTATCCACAAGTCAAGATGAAAGCTCGAACACGTATTGTATGGTTCATGGGATAAGAGCCCTGCAGTGGAAGGCTCGGTTTATATGTTTGCCAATTAGTAATGCTGGTTTTTAAAGAGCAGCAGGCAGCATCCCAGCTTGGGAACTGAGGCAGGGAGGGGGGCTACTTAATCTGAAGTGTCTCAGTAAAAACTCAGCAGGTTCGGTAAATATAAGGGCCCTGAGCTCACCACATCAAGCTCAAACTACAGTGCAGGCTCAATATAAATGAATAAAGAGGTCATATGACGTTGGTAAAAAGAACAGTTATTTTGTTGTATTTGCTGAAATGCATGTGTTTATGCGGTTTAAGGTTCAAAAAACATTATTTTCCACATACTGTACATTATTGTGCTCCTCTATGCCCCGCCTTCCTGAAACACGTCAAATTTTTACAAAGCTCATTGGTTCTGAAAAGCGAAAGTGTTACGCTGATTGGACAGATATCCAGGGCATCATGTGATTGGCTCTCTGAATGCCTCAAGCCGTGTGACGGAAATGTTATGCCCCTTACCATTACTGTGATGCACTGCTGTGTCCCCCCATTACAAACAAGCAGGGTAAAAACCATTACAAAACAAGGCATTTGTTGCATCCAGTGGGGGAATATTACTGATTACAATGACTTATACTGTCTTTTTACGTGATGCGTTGCTTATCGCGCAGTGGTAGGAAACATAAAACCATGTCTGCAGTTTTGCTCAGAGGAACGACGACAAACAACTAGAGCTACTCCACCAATGCTCAAAAATCGCGGTTTGACTCGTCAGTTGGCAAATTCTTAATTAGAAAACGTACATTACAGGCTGTGAGTCAAAAGCACCAGGACTGTCCTGGCAAAGTTGGAACTATCTCACTTTATAAGTAGGTTTTTTTATTTTATATATTTTTTTTTCAGCACAAACTTTAAAGGTAAAATAAAGAAAGCTAAAAAAAATAAAAGAAAGCAATACTTCTTGAGTAAATTAAGTAATAAATATCAAGGGTTAGCATGATATTGTGTACGAAAATTAATTAATTAACCTTTTCCGTTTTGTAACATTATGTCCAATTTTCCTTTTGTTACAATGGCAATGCCACACACCTAAAACCTTTAATATGGCATAAAGATGAGGTTGTTTTAAACAATTTAAACTTATCCATCTAAACTAATACACAACTTTTTAACTAGCATAATTTATGTAAGTGCTTTATTAAAAATTATCCCTTAGAAAATTCAACCTCATTTCTTTTTTTTTTTTTTTTTTTTTTGCTTTTGTTTTAACATCCAACTCATCACATGGTACATCACTGCAACGTGAATTTCTAAGATGGTCTTTGTTAAAACAGTGTTTAATTTTACAGTTACAGTACTGCTGTAATATTAATAACAACTGTTACGTTACACAAAGGCCATAATTAGCTTTGTAACTAGAATTTTGTTTCGACTGTTGCAAGTGCTAGTTTGTTTATATTTATACATATATATATATCTAGATATATATATATATAATCATATATATATAGTGATATATATACTAATAAAAATTGTATGTTTTTTTTGTTTTTTTGTGTTCATTAGCATTATGCCCCAAATGTTTTAGATTGAGATTAACTTGAAAATAAATAAATAAATACATAAACTTTAAAAGGCCGGCTTTAAAGCAGCAGTGCTAGTGTGAGCGTGCCGCTGACCTCAGTGTTGGTTTGTTCTAAGGGGAGGTGTTTCCTGATGGCAGCCTGTTTCTATTCTGTCAAGAGAGAGACTGATCATCTGCCACCATCTGCATAGTTTTCTGTCTGTGATCATTAGCGCAAACTACAACAGCCGTCAGAGGCTTACAATGCTGTTACAGCGCAACAGTGCCACATCAAGCAGCCTCCCATATCATAAATCCATTTTTCACAAACACAGCTCTTTCTCTTTCGTCTTCCCTCAATCTCCGTCTATACCCCCTGCTCTCTCTGTCTAGGTCGACTGATGAGGTGTGTTTCAGTTTGTCCGCTTCTCTGAACAGCCCAGGGCCAAAATGCCCATTAGCTTGCAGACACATCTTGCCCAACAGTCACATAAAGTTAAGCTGTTTCTGTGCTGTGCCATTAATCACATTTAGTGTTGCTTCTCACTGTTGGTTGAACGTGTATAGGGAGCATGAGACCAGATGTGAGCGATATCGAATCGCTTTGGAGAGCCTTGAAGAAATAATCTTTTTTCATTCATTTACAGTAGGTCTCCAAGAGGAAATCATTTTCATGAATACACAAGCATCTTCCTCTGCCTGAAATGAAAACACCCAAGCCTGACTGACGTTTACTGTGAAATCCGTGACTGAATGATAACTCGTCTCCAAGTTGAAGAACAAAGCGTCGACAAAACGTCCTTTTAAACGTTGTCCGTTCTGAATTTATCCCGAGCATCTTCTACACACTCGAAATCCCGTGATGAGTTAGCATATGTTGGAAATAACATCCGTCTGGGTTGGTGGGGGAGTACCTGGCATTGCCCCTTTGGCTGTATAAAACATCTTCTCCGCCTACTGGTTCTGTCTTGGGTGCGGTATTCTCCGTCTATTCTTTTAAGGAATTTCTTCTGCATTACAAGCAGCCTCTGTGACCAGCCTAGAGATGTTACAGAGAGAGGAAAGAGGAAGGGAGGAGTCCTTAGGGAGGGCTTATTAGGATTTGTAGAAGCCATTCTAAAGGGTCCCCGGCCCGTTTTTACTGCAATGAGAGGCAGTTGGGTTTAACAAAGGACTTTGACACTCCTCACAAGCAGGAAACTGGCTCTAAAGGGCTATGGAATGGCGAAGAGCATTAGCGTCGTCTAGAGGAATACTAGGGGTCTTTTCAAACACCAGATTCCCAGGCCTCGGCTCTAATGGGCGGCGAGGATGTGGGGTGAAAAATGCTCAGCCCAACACGCATTGCAAAAAAAACCGAGTGCCCATGGGGTAATATGATTACAACACAACACGGGGAAGAGAGACAATGGGGGGGGGGGGGGTGTGGAAGGAGGTCAGAGTTAATACTATCATGAAGGCAGAGAAGGAAAGAGGAAGAGCTGCTTATAGGTATGGGGCTAATTAAAGATTGTCGCACAAGGCATCCAGAGCAGAAGAAAAATAATGCTTGATTCAATATTCCCTAAAGATTGTCTTCAAAGCTAAAAATAGGGGCTATTAAACGCATCAGAAATGATAATCATACGCGAGCTCGTGGCGACATGCCGGTGTCTTTCCGGCTCTTTCAGAGGGAGGACATGCTGTGTTTTATCCCTGCCTGTGTAGACATGGAGGAGAAGTGCTCTTAAAACACATCAACCTGTGACATGCTCTCCCATGGTTCATTGTAGGTAATAAGGAGGCTGGATGATGCAACACCATATTGCAAATTACACCAGAAAACAAGGGCATGAAACGATGCACAGAGGCGTAAAACGGTTGTAATTCTCAATTTCCGACCAATGTGCCCATAAAGGATCTTTTGTGCAGTCTTGTTCCAGTATATGCCAGTCAGCGTACATTCCCAACTCTGTGATTTCACGCTTGGGCAATGGACTAACCAATAAGAAAGTCTCTGACAGTCTGCAATGGGACTTGTTATTGAAGTTAGAGCGAAACAATACATGTAATGCTAGGTCCATTCACAGCCTTTTGCTTTGTATCTCTTCGTCTCTCTCTCTCTAGCTATCTTTTACCCAATATTTATTGCCACCAACAGTACCAGGCACAACAAAGAGGCCAGATTAAAAGAAATAAGACTCTATTACATTCTACTCTGGATCACGCCACACAAGTACTGAACCTTCTTAACAACTTGCTCTGTCAGCGTGTTGTGACAGAACAACAACAGGCACTGCTGTGTTGACGAGGATGATTTACAGTGGGACGTTCAAGTTTAAAGAACACCTTCAGTTGACCCGGACACCGCGACAGGCAGATTCCGTTACAATGCTCCTCACAGCATCCACCTCGGTATACTTCCATTTATCAGGAGGTCCCGATGGGCTTGACTCATCTAAAAAATGGGGTTTTTCATGGGATGGACAATGACGAATCGATGCTTCAAGTGTCCCACGGCCACTTTCACCTAATTGAAATAATGACATATTTTAATGTGGAAAGAGCGCTGTGCTATCACGATAATTAAGGTGTAATTATGTCTAATTACAGTACGATTACATGTAATTACTCCTGGGGGTGCAGGAAAAGAAAAAACGATATTGATACCTAATATTCTGTGAAACAAAACAGTGGTCTTTGAAAAAGGAGAACTCGGTCATGTTTATACTAACAATGTTAACACCCTAATGCCTTGAAAGCGTTGTGGAGAGATGTTCTTTTGTTTATTTTGCACCAAGTGGCAGGGCATGGTGTTAGACTCTTTCTCTATTGGTATTGGACCTGCTGCTTCTGGCCATCAAACCCCTCCTCCCAAACAAAAGATTGAATTGAACATATCGAACATGACATGCTGAGAGTGACATAAACACAACTATTTGCAACCTTGAAAACCAGCGTACACGAACACATGCCACACTCAATCTCCAGAAAACACACATGCATGCACACGCTTCAAACCCTGCACTCGTATTCATACACAAATGCTCACACTCTCACTCTCACACATATATTATTGAGATTTTTCACACAAGGACACAGAGAGCCTAAAGCCAGTGCTTAATTGCACCAGCTATCATTAGAGGGGAAAATCAACAATTTTAAAAATACACCAAGCACCCTTCATCTTCTCCCCTCTCTAATCGCACCAGTAAGAGGCATGGAGAAGAGGAGCTTGATGTAGTCAAACTATCTAAACAGCGCCGGCGGGTGCTGGCGCAATCAGCCACTCTGAAGTCGATACTACAGGACGTGTCCGTGTGATGTGCGGCCTGTTCCCTCACTGGTCAGGGCTCCACTGGGAAATGTGATGTGACCTGTATCTCGTATTGGGCACATTTCCCCCCTGGTGAATACAGCTCAAAACGGAACCCAGATTCAGAGGGTTAGCTACACTGCTCAGCCAGCACCGCCACACGATTTGTTTGTTTGTTAACTGTAATTTGATGTAGTTTTCATCTGCTGTGCTCCTCCCCCCAACAAATATTCATGTCATGGAGTGAGAAAGAGAGAGAGCGCAAGAGAGAGAGAGTGTGCGTTTTCTTCTTGTCTTCGTCTGACTGAAAGGCTGCCTTCGCTCCCTGCGGGAAAGGGATAATGAGGATCTGTATGCCTCCGGTCGCCCATTTCATTGGAATGTCGCACACATCCTGAGTCACACCCCCTACACTGGGCGGATGGCCGTATTATCGTCCCTCGTTCGTGTCTGACAGTCCATTCCGTCCACCATGCCACACCCACACACGCAAAACACACATCTCCCCTCATCGCACTCTCTGTTGTTAACGGTATCTTGGTCACTGTTTCTGTTTTTCATTCAGTGGAGATAACAAATATGGTTTCTTTGTGATTAGCAGTCAAGCTCCCTTTCTTTTTGCCAGACTGTTCTTTATACGTGTTTGGTTTTATGTTATTTGTTTAGTTTTGTCCCTCTTAATCATATCACGGTTGGGCCATAGGGTTTATTAACAAGTTATTTCGTCATTGTGTTTTCATGAGAAACCCTCGGACTATTGAAGTTTTCCTGGAAACTAAGTTTAGAAAGGAAAAAAAAGGGCTTTTAAGCCAGTTGCAATAAAGTCTACATTTCAGGAGTTTATAATATGAAAACTATGATCTCATCTATTATCTATCTATCTATCTACTGCTAATCTATCTATCTATCTGATCTATCATCTATCTATCTCCGCTGTCTGAATACAGAGGGAACTTTGTTTGAAAAGATTTATACAACATAAAACTAGAAAATGCACTGTTTCCTCCTTTAATATTCTATATAATGGTGAGTAATTCATCATTTGATTCATTATACTATAATTTAAAAAGGGCACTAAAGGTTAAAAAAATAAGACATTAAATAAAAAATAAAAAAATCACAGCTGAAATATAAACTAAACTAAAATGTAAAGTAACCTCGAGATTTATATAGTACGTACATTAAATTTGGACAAGTCCATAAAATAAAAGTGAATCTGAAAACACAACACTTATCTTCTTACTTTCCTCATAACCAGAATAATTTGATAATCTTCTGTCTTTAAAGATTTAGGGGAGAACCTATGTTTTAATGTGTGTAAATACTTCAGCTTAGCAATTAGCAATGATCTGGCAGTGGATGGTCAATCTGGTGTGTGACAGGTAATATGGTCAAAGGTCTATGTGATATTTGTGATGACATGTGAAGTGAGCTGCCAATTTTAACGGAAAACGGTCCTCACCTATTATCCTGAATATTGGACAAATGCCATAATAGTGTGTCAAGCACTCATGGTTATATGCTTGCCCTTTCTCTCTTGATGCCAGCCCCCCTCGGAGAGTAAAACGGCCAGCATAAACATTATTCTCTTCAAACAATCCCAATGACAGCCAAATAGCCTGCTTGTCGCTTGTAAAACACCCTACTAATGATGCATGTCGAGGGAGCGGGCCTGCTCCACTTGTAGGAGACGAGTCCCTCGTGTATGAGGACAAAGGCAGGGGGGGGTGGGGGGGGGATAATACAATCCCTAACATATTCCTTAGCTCAAAAGTCCCACAACTCACACACAAAATAAAATCCTACTCACCAAACCTTTTCAAGATCTAGCACTTTTTTATGTCTCATATTTTATTCCCATTTTCCTCTCCTCCTGTTTTTGTCGCCCTTCCATTCGCACATGCAACATGGAGGTCAACATCCATTAGACTAACCATTAAATTGTAACTTTTGTAATCTCATCCCAGCCATAGCAGAAGTGGGATTTAAAATCACAGACAATTGGACATGATGGGTACATGTGCATCCAGAGTAGAGGCCTTCCGTTTAAACGTAGTCTCTGCTCGAGGATACGTCTCGACAGTGAGTTCTGGCTTCTGCTTAGTGCTCCACTTTTCATATTAGAGCTGAAACGTTGACGAGACTCTCAGAGAAGCAAGCCGTTATTTTCGAAGCACAAGTCATGATACATTTTTCCCCGAGGAGGGGGTGAGAGGTAATACGCAAATTCATATCCATGTTATTTTTATTCATTTTCGCTAATGTGATGCTTTGTTAAACATCACACTACTTCCCTCACCATCAGCACCAATCAGAGCGCACTACTCCCACCAATTAATGGTGAGAGGAAACGAAAGGTCCGCTACGCTAGCTGTTTATCATCATATCATCCCAAAGCACGTTAACAGATTTTTTGGTAATTGAAGTGGCTGATGACACTCATATGAACCGGAATCCTGCCATCAAAATGCTACTTGGATCTGATGAATGAGATGACATTTGCAATTAACAGGGAACTGGTGGCATCATTTGATCTTTTTATGTATATGTGATTGATAAATTTCTAAGTGCTATTTCTGAAATGAGGTTTTGTTTTTTTGGTTTTGTTTTTAGATCTCAGCTGTATGTGTATCTTGGTTAAATGCTCTTGAAATCTGAACAGGTATACTGTCAGAACCTCACTTTTTCTAGGTAATAGCTAAAGAGCTGGTTACGAGCCAATGATGAGAGCGAGAAGCCTGTGTGTCTTAATGACGAGACAGACAGAGCGCTAACGGCTCTTGATTAGCTCCGTTCTATCTCTCTATTAATTACCTTTTACCTAATTAGACACCCTGTTTTGGGCTAGACACGGAGTCAAGTAGACTAGATTATTATTAGCGTGCTCATTGGGCCTTTTACAAAAGGCTGAAATTAATGTAACGGTTGGGAAAGAATCCTCTGTTTTAATTGCGCAGGTGTTGCCTTATGGCGCCGCTTTATCATCCGCTGGGCTCCCCCCTGGATTATTAGTGGGGTTGTGTACAGGGGGACTATTCTGTGAAATATCCCTTGGCACCGGCTCATTAGTTTGGCTTGTTTCTTGTATTATTTATTACATTGGCCTTCCCCCTATTACACAGATTGATTCATGGCTTCTCTCTCTCTCTCTCTCTTACAACACACACACACACACACACACAACACACACACATTCTGTCTCTATCTCTCCCCTGTTCTCTGTGGTTTTATGGCATGGGCTGGACTGAGGTGACTAAATGTGACCCTGGGAAATACTTTAGTCGTTTTACAGCTGAAAAAAACGAATATTGGTTTCTAAGAACATGAAAAATTCTCTATTGTCAAATGATCACTAAATTAAAATCTAAAATAAAAAAAATTAATAAAAAAAACTATAAGCAATGCTTAACTAAATAATATGCCACATGATGCAATGGTAAATTCGCTATAATATAATAATAATATAATATAATATAATATAATATAATATAATATAATATAATATAATATAATATAATAAATATAATATAATATAATATAATAAACAGCTGAAAAGTAAATCAGTTTCCAAGATATGAAAAAGTATAAATTTTCAAATGATCACTAAATTGGTGAAAAACACTATTGCTAAATAAATAGTTTATTATTTAACAATACCACTACTAATAAGACTTTTCCCATCAGTGATGAATGTTAAATAAAACATAAAAAGAAAGACTGTTCTTGTGAGTGCGGATCATAATTCCTATAGTAAAGTCAATTAACAGATTGACGCACCAAAATAAAATCAAGTAATTCAAGTAACGGAAGAGCGCAGTGCAAACGGCATTGTTGTAATATATTTCTTTAGCATGAATGTAAATTATTTATCATATATTCTACATATCACCTAACTAATATTAATATATTGATTAACATAAAATGTGCAGTTGCAGGTTTTTATCTGCATTTTATCGTCACTTTGAATGCAGCTCATCCAAATCAAATTTTTGATTCGTTAAGCTATCTGTTTTATGTTGCTGTTTTTTTCTCATAATAATTTTCTATAATAGCATAAAGAAACTGATCATCAAAAGCTTACATTAATAAAGAAAATAAAAAGAATATTAAACCTGTATAACCTTGAGCAACATTCCCACATTTTGTCTGGACAATAGCTTAATCAAAGATGCTGTTTTAACTTATAATTTCTAACAAGCTTCATATATGTCACCCCCTCTCCCCTCCATCACATGAATATTATAGATAACAGAATACATATATAATGCCTATGGTGCACATGTAAAATAGATCAAAGACACCTTCCTCAACCAGCACTTGACATCAAATGAGGGAGTTGTTGAAGCATTACAGGTCTGCATGGAACCATGAATATTTAAACATGGGATTAACAATTAACATGGTCCTCTCATTTTCACGGGCTAAATAACAAGTAGTTTTGCATCAGAGAATGAGACCTTGAATGGTGGAAACATGCAAGGTGAAAAGAATGATTTAATACATTTCCGCACCTGGTGTGATTTGATCATGCTTAGTCAGGCTAAATAAATCTACGGAAAACCACTGACCACTATTTTGATTGTGTCTATTACAGCTATGGAGTTTTGCCAATAAGTCAGAATTCGATAATTTTCTAATAACTTCGACTAGTGAATAATACTTATTTCCCATTGTCTGTTTACTCTGCTGTTATTTCTCTCTGATTTTAATATTAGCTTTAGAGTAGCTTTTAATATAAAAAGAATAGCTAACCCAAAAATTAAAATGTTCCTGTTTCTCCAGACCTTCTTATCCTGTGGAACACAAATATGATAACACAAATGTGATATTTAGAAAAATGCATCAGTGATTCTGTCCAAAAAAACAAACAAATAATTTCAATATTTTGTGGGTTAAGGTGAGTAAATTATGACAGAACAACATTTAAGTTAAACTATCTATTTCATTTTAAATTTAATATTATTTTTGCTGTTTTACATTTTTCATAAGCTTTTCCCACAATCTTGGACGTAATTATTAAAATGAGAGAGCGAGAGAGGTTAAAAAAGAAAGAACAGGAGATTTAAAAGAAATATTATGCACTGGTCAAAAATGATGAAATAATCCAAAATGCTTAAATCAGTGTAAAGACATCACAAACATGGCCTGACAGGTCATTCCACTGGAAAGCAAAGAAATGCCATGACATGAAAAACGTTAGCCTTTTGAAAATGGCTATTGATTGTAAATGTCACTGTATAAACCTTGTGCAGGTTGACAGCTTACTGTGAGATGACTTAGAAAATGCCTGAGCTGAAAAATATCACTACAACCATCATTTTTCGGTGGCCAGGAGGAAGGAAGTGGGGGAATGGAAGGGTTTAATGGATATAAAAATAGATGCACCTGTGACAAAGATGCATTGACTTGCGTCACGCACACAGAAAGATGCCCTTGACCAGAGCTAGTGCAGGCTGAAGGTAAAATGCTGGCATAGTTTTTCAGCTTTGATTGCCAGGGCTTTCTTTCACCCATCAAACTCTGACTCATCACCAGCTGTTTTCTCTTTTTATCCCGAATCCTAAACGTGTTGGGGTGAACCATGGCTGACAGTTTCAGAAAGCGACTGACACACATAGGGTCCAGGGTGAGGGTCTGTCACACACAGGACAGGGAAATTCTGCTTAAATCTATAATTAAGAGCATGAAAAGCAAAAACTACCATTTAAACTTTCTTCCATAGTCTGCTATTATTTGGGCATATTTAAAATAATTACATGTGCCTAAAACTATTTACTTTTTAATTATGAGATCACTCAATGTGCAAAATATTGTTAATAGTTGTAAATATTGTTCTCCCTGCACTGGCTGCCAGTTACGGCTCGCATCAAGTTCAAGACATTGTTGCTTGCATATAGAACAGCCTCAGGCTCAGCACCCCGTCTACTTCCACTCACTACTACGAACCTACAATCCCCTCCAGAAGCCTGACATCTACAAGTGAGTGACGCCTTGTGGTACCATCACAGAGAGGCACAAAATCACTTTCCAGAACATTTTCGTTTAACCGTTCCTGACTGGTGTAACTATCTTCCCAGCCCCATCTGGAATCCCTGATTCCCTGACATTTTTCATTCCCTAATTGTAAGTCGCTT
Organism: Cyprinus carpio; assembly: GCF_018340385.1. Classification (NCBI taxonomy): domain Eukaryota; kingdom Metazoa; phylum Chordata; class Actinopteri; order Cypriniformes; family Cyprinidae; genus Cyprinus; species Cyprinus carpio. The sequence goes on from NW_024879260.1 coordinate 649,586, forward strand.
TGGATAAAAGTGCTTATTTGAACCATGCTTGAAACTTGATATGACGAGCACTTCCTGTGTCTATCTGCCTCTTTAAGACGTATCACTTGATGTATCCCCTAATATAAAATCGCCTTCCAAAAAAATAAATGTAAATGTAAATGTAGTAAATAGTAAAAACTAGTGGTGATCAGTTGTGCATAGGGAGATTTAACAGTTTTAAACGTAGGTTACTTCCCTGTATAAAGGCTATAGATTAATGTAGTACTAACTGTTCAGGGATTATGCATCACTTTCAAACCATCTGATTCACCTGACATCCTCCAATCAGTATGACTAATTAGTACAGACGTCTCCATTGCACAGCTTTCTGTTTTGTCTTCAGTTCCACTTCCCACTTGACAAAGGCTTTTATTTCATCAGCTATCTGTAAGCAATCACCCGAACTGACAGTATCTTATTGAGGCCTGTCTCTGTCTCTTTCTGCAGCACATTGTTCTAAGAGAAACACAGTCTTGCCTTGCTCACTCAATCAGAATGGGTGAAATTAACAAAATGGAATGACACGATCTGTCTTTAGCGATTTAAAATGTCATTCAGCTCAGCGGGGATGGGAATATTCCCAGCGGCCTTAATTTTGTTAAATGTACGGCAGGTATTTAATGTGGGATGAAAGCTGGCATGCGTCATATTACGAATAAAAAAAATGAGGGAGATGTGTCTTTGAAAAACGAGACCTCACTGTTAGAAATCTCTGTTTGCCAAGGAAATCAGGCATCATCAGTGGAAGAGGAGACGGGCTTTGATCCGCTGAGACATTGGGTGTCACTTTTAAAGTCGATTAAGGACCATTAAAGTGTGTCTGCATGTGGGACTGCTCATTTCAAACATTTAGTGATTAAAAGTCCATTCATGTCCTACTGTAAATCTGCCATAATGACAGCTTGTATTACTTCCACCCAAATAAGATGCTTAAGTTAGCTCTTAGATTTGGGAATCATTTGGGAAACTTCGAGTAAGTGTGCATGGCAGTCAGTAGTTTTTGTCCTATTTACTGACGCAGGTGTTGGCCTCTTTCAGACAGAGCTCGGGTGGCTATTTAAAAATTCTGCCATCACATTTGTTTCACTTTATTCTGCATTAAATTCACTTATGCAGTACTTTAACCAGTTCTATTGAGATGTCCTGTGTTGTTTCAGATAAGTAAGCAGCTTTTAATTGTAGAATGTTAGGCTGGGGTATGCGTGTTTGAGGCCCAGGATTCTGCCAGCGGGCGGCTGAACAGAAATAGCCCAATCAGGGGCACATAAGGTTCCGCTAGCATCCAGAAGGTCATTCATAATAGCCTGAGCGTTTCCTCTTACTTTCTCCTTCCTTTTCTTTTCTCGGCAGCGTTTGAAAGTGCATCTCTCTATCTTTCTCATGCCTTGCCACACAATCATTCTTTCTCTCTCCCCCTTCTCCATCCACCCCTCCTCCTCTGTTCTCTCTCTCTCTCTCTCTCTTGACACTCTCGCTCCGCTGCTGTCCTCAGCATCTCCGTGGGGCGGTGACTAATTGCCCCCGTAAATCACTGAGCAGGCCGCACGCTCCTCCGTTTATTTTTCCTGACAGTAATTTACTGCTTGCTCTTTTATTACACACTTGTCATTGCGTGTTTTTCCTCACATTAGAGTCCTGTGGAAAAAGGAGTGTAATTAACGGTGTGGAGCTCGCCGGCCGCCGCTCTTTCATCATGGTGTGTGATAATTGTGCTCCTTGTCTGTCACTGTAACCTCTCTCTCCATTTCCTAGCTGGCTCTCCCCACCCTATTTGTCAAACCGCGGGAATCGTGTGGCTTTCCCAATGCCCGCTCGCTCCGACGCCGCATGCCAAGGCACCAGTTTTCCTATTTGTCCGAAGCCTGGGTCATTTATATCCCCTGTGCCGCTTGTCAAAAAATATTAGCATGATGCGCTACGGAAGATAAAAGATTCATGGTAAACACACCTGGACTGGGTCCTGTGGTAACTAAGGATACCAGACTTCATATCCAAATTACGGCGGCGCATTGAAATAAGGGTAACACTGAAGCGTTCACAGGTTTGCTGAGCTGAGCAACTACTTCCTGTCTTTACCACAAGACGTGTGCTCATCAGCATATGCACATACTTCTCTTTCACGGGCCGCCATCCATGAATAATCTCTGCTGCCGAAACAAAACACAACTCTATTTTCAGGGCATACAGTGGATTCTATTTTTAACAGGGGTGGGACAGTCATTCACTGCTCGTCTCATTATCCTGTGTGGTTCTCTAGTCCCAATATATCTATCACCACTAACCCGCACCCAAGAGGTTAACTCATCAATAACTTTCGGAGGGAGATGAACCCATCCAAGAGACTCTCTGGCTTTGACCCCGCTCTCTGCCCCTCTGCCAGAGCCCCCTAGCCTTCCCTCAAAGTTTTCAGTGGATTTTGATAATATCTTTATTGGGGCTGTCATGGACAGGGGCTAATGGGACGTCTGGTCAAGATTTCAGGATCCATCACGGCCAGGCTGAGGAATTAGCATGGAGCTCATGCATCAGCTGCCAGAGCTGTCATCCCCCTCCCCGTCCCCCAGCTCCATTCATTACAGGCCCCTGCCGCGCACTTCTGCAGGGCTGCCGTGCACCCTGTCTCCGCTTGCACCATCCTCTTCTCCTCAGCTACATTAACCGCCCTGGTGCCAGCGCTGCCAGGCTGAGCTGACAAAGACCCCTCACCACGCCTCTCGGTGTCAGCCCCCAAACAGTAGCCGCTAAATTAGGAGCCACCATCAGCTCTTCCTTTTTTGAAAATGAGAGGACTAGTCGGGGCCAGAAGTATTCTGGGCGAAGATGGCTGATGCACCGTCCCTCTTTCCCCTTGTCCTTTAAACTCCTCCTCTCCACTCGTGGGTGTGTTTCTGCAATATGTGAGGGGGGAAAGCGGGACAGAATTAGCGTGTTTAAAGCTATTTAGGGTAATTAAGGAGCCTTTGGCCCATGCTGTATTAGAGAGGGCCTTGACTTTGATTACTGTTGGCCTTCTCGGTGCTAGCGGGGTGCTACAGTCTCATTTACGGACCGTGACCCATGGCACACACAAAGCACACCACAGAGGGCTGGGGTCCCGCCACTCCCGGAGAGAGAGTCGCCCGGCATTCTCTAGTTTTCCCTCTCTTTGTCTCCCTCCTGCATCAAAAGCAGCATCCGCTGAGAAGGTCAGAGCGAAAATGAAGGCAGGTGCGCAGGGCTACAGCTGGGGACAGTGGCCCCGGTCCTCTCCCCTCTTCCCCTCATTAGCAAATCAAAGCTGCCCTGGATAGATTCACACTCCTCACCTGATTTTGTCCTTTTGCTCTAATCACGTAGCCACACAATCTTGACTGACAGTTTTCTGTATAATTGGCCCATGATCTGGCGCTGCTCTAATAACCAGAAAATCCCCTCTGAGAGACGGCCAGACACGGGTGACCTATCTCTACATCCCACACACACACGCTAGCGCTCCTCTAGATATACTGTATCACGCAATACTTACACAGATCTGACTTATATCCACACGTTCGGCGCAAACACGCGCCGGTGTCACCGGCGGCCACCCCCCGTTTCCATCTGCGCAGCAGTGTTTGTGCCATGCTATTTGTGCATGGAAGAGAGCTAATCCTAATGTTCAATAATGATGTGAATACTGGATGAGCCGCTCAGACAGAGGAGCCTCACTCGCAGCCTCTAATTACTGTTCATTTGCCAGAGTATCAAAGCCTAATTACTGCTCATCTCAATATTCCCCGGGACAGAGGGGGGAGTCAAGGCAGGTTTTGGAGGAGACGGCCCCAGGAGATCAGTCAGTCAGCCTTTATCTCTCTCTCTCGCTCTCTTTCTCGTTCTCTTACTCTGAATAGGTTAACACGGGTGTTTGTGTGTTCAAGTTCCTTCCTGCAAGCAAACAAACAAAGATTCTACAAACAAACACACTGATCAGTCTGAGAGACAGCGAGAGAACTGGGGCCTATAATGCCAAGCTTATTGTTTCTTTGCTCTCTTTGCCTTGTGTTTTTAATGTGTTTTGGGTAAATATCAGACAACGGGAGGAGATGGGAGGAAGCTGCCAGCATATCTCTCATTCTCTCTTCAGATAAAAAGCATTTTTTTCCCTTTTCCTCTCACCTAATCCTGACAGAAGCCACTGCAATCACTAGCTGCCACCCGTTTGACAGTTTCTGTCACCAATTAGCAGCTAAATCGACATCACCCAAAACAAGAAAACGAGGCAATTTATACGTCTGTTATTTATCGTTGGCTTGTGTACTGTATGTCTGGGTGCTTCCCTCTCATCTCTAGCTCTCTTTTTTGTCTCTATCTCTGTTTGCGTATCTTTCTTCTCCTCAGATGCCTGTTCTTACTCTCGCCCATTGCTCGGTCCTGATGGGCGGGGACTGGATCTCTCCTCTTCCCTTATGAGGAAGTTTGGGCGGCTGATTTTTACCAGCCCTTGCTCCTCGAAAATTTACAAGACGTCAACAAGCTTTTAATGAGGTGAGCCAAGCTGTTTGCCGGGGCCCTGCCACTCGTTCCTACGTTTCTCTCTCTATCCCTCCAATGGGTCGTTAAATGAGGAGATGCTTGTAACTCGTGCACTTTGTTATCATTCAATCAACGTGAAGACACAAACCACTCATTGTGCTGCTGTTACTCTGGTGATTTACTCTGCTTTGTGATGCAGCATGTGTGCGTGTCACATGCTTTATTTCTCCTCCCTGTAAGACAAATGATGCTAGCTCGAGCTATTTGCATCTACACTAACTGGATCCGTATAGATATTGAAAGCAATTCTGATGTTTGATGATATTGTAAATAGCAGCCAGATGAATAAAAACACTAAACTGGCCAATTGTATGTAAATGTATTGAAGTTTACAGTTTTGCTCTAGTTTAGCTCTAGACTAGTTTATATATTTGACTGTACTGAAGACTAACCAGTTTAAATTTTTACATTTTGCATGCACACACACCCATATATAATAAATCACAAGATGCATTATTCTTTTTCTTTGGCGTGTTCAGTGCATGTGGTGTCTGTCTGTGGGCAGGGTGTGCTGGTGTATGCTAGCTTTATAATCATCTTTTCTATTTTATAGCAACCCTGTAGTGTGTTAGATAATAGGTGTGGATTACAAGACTTGTGGAGAGTATAGAAAATCTATATTTTCACACAGGGAGGTGCAGGGAAAACACGTCAGATGTATTATAATGGAATGATCAAGATGTCAGATATGCTACAAATATGTACAGTACAGATGAGCCTCTCAGAGGTGCATAGCTTATTGGCAGGTAGGTAAACAGTAGGACAATGGAGTTGTCTCAATCAATATTGCTTTAGGAAGTCATTTGTTACTGAATGACGTGTGATGAATATACTGCCGATAAAGTGAAGTGTGAGTGGATTGTATAAAAACAACAACAATGATTCAGATTATTTAAATGCTAAATTAAAGAAAGCAAGTCTTATCATTAAATTTATAATCAAATTGTATTATTATTATTTAAGCAAGACAAAATACCCACTCATCTATTTCTATTTTTATTCAAAGGTCCTTGTTATCATACGTAAAGCTTCTATGATATGATTTTTAAAGGCCAGCCATTAAAAGACTTAATTTATACATTGTGGCCGAGCTAGAAAATGTACAAAGAACAGATCATTATGTAATTACAGGATAGCAGAGCACATCTCAGCTGGTGTGAGAGTGTGTGTTGTAATTACGTGTAGTATGGCAGCGTGGTGCTCAGTTAACCCAGCAGAGGACTGAAGGCTCAGTGGTGAGCTCTTGGCCTAAAGTGCTCCTCATTTAAACCGATCGAAAAAAATCAATAAGGTGAAGTATGATTCTGCACTCTTTCTGCTCTGTCCCTTTCTCCCAAGAGCTCTCTGTTAACTCTCTTTTACCAGCTGAGCTCATTCGCGTAAATAACCGCATACACATATGTGAATTTGTCTGAATGCTGACCAAAGCTACACTCTTAAACATAAAGTTGCTTCAAAAGGTTCTTCATAGCGATGCCATAGAAGAACCATTTTTCGTTCCACAAAGAACTATTCAGTCAAAGGTTCTTTAAAGAACCATCTCTTACTTTCCTTTCTATAATCTGAAGAACCTTATTTCGCCAACAAAGAACCTTCTGTGAAACAGAAAGTTTCTTCAGATGTTAAAGGGTTTATGGAACCACTTAGACAAAAAGCTTCTTCTATTGCGTCTGAAGCACCTTTATTTTTAAGAGAGTATAACCAAATTGTTATATGATGTTAAAACAATTACGGCTATTCCACTAAATTAAACACTTTACAAATCACTGATTATTTTCTCTTTTTATTTGTAAATTTTAAAATCTGACAGTTTGGGCTAATTCACATATGCCGATACAGCTGATGACTTCACATAAATGAAATTCTTTATTAATCTGGCAACTTACAACAACCTAACAACCAGTTTTTCCTCATCTTCACTAGCTTGGGACATATTACACTGTATTTTCACATAGCTCCATGTTTTTTCAATGCTTTCATTTCGAAATCATGCAAAATCATATCTTTCCACAGAATTTTCTTCCCCTAGGATTACTAAAAGCTAGCCATTGTGATGCCAGGTCAAAAATGTATCTCAGTACTACTTCTTACTGATAATCAAAATAGCCTTTCCAGTTATCCTTTTGTAGTAGGGATAAAAACAGTATGCTATAGGCTAGGCTAGCAGTTAGACTAAGGTATGCTAAGCTAGTAGGTATTACTGAAAAATTCAAGTAAGCTAACAGAACAAGAAATTATTAATTTGACCATTTACAGTTAAATTATGTTTAAGTATCTCAGCATAGCCCTGACTGGCTGTTCATATTGTAAAGCTTTGTTGATACATGTTTCTGTTTTCACAATACTAGCATACTACTTGCTCTTTCTGATGTAGCTTTTTTAATGAAGGAAATAGTATGAGCAGTATGCTAGAATGATAGTCCAAATTCAGACACACTTTTCAAGAAGTAAAGAACCATTTTTGGGGGAAATTCTTTATTTTTTTTGAAGGAGTAGCAAAAGGCTTGTTCTGTTTGTCTCAGAATAAAACTGGTGATATATGACAAACTCAAATATAGCTCAAACACAAATATGTGACAAACTCAAATGTATATGTAGTTAACCATAAAATGCATCATAAAAAGATAGTTTATACACAGTATATACACCATCCGGCCCAAACATATGCATAAATATGGAAGTTCTAATGTTGAAAAATTACACTTTTTTTGGTTCTGTCTCTGCACACTGTAAAAAAAATAAAATAAAAAAATAATCCATAAAATAACTGAAAAAAGTACTGGCAGCACATTAGACACAACATTATCCATTAATAACATACATTTCTGTTAACTCTAAAACACAATGCAAAAAAAAGTGTAAAATTCAAAATACTGGTAAAATACCTGTAAAAAATAATACGGAATAATTCCTTCAAATTATACAGTATATTGTGCCCTATTTTAATTAATTAATTAATTTATTTATTTTTTTAATGTGCACAGTTCAAACCAGAAATAAAATAAAATAAAATAAAATAAAATAAAATAAAATAAAATAAAATAAAATAAAATAAAATAAAATAGGAACAATATTTATTGGGCAAAGCACTACACATAGTAGATATATTTTGATTTAAGGTAGATATAAATATTTGTTGTGGTAGATTTGGTATGGTAATATTTATTTATGGTAGATATAGATAGTTATTTATGGTAAATAAATTTTTTATTGACAGTTGTTTTTTTCCTAATTAGCATACAGGTTCTCTTTTTCTTTCTCTTTCATCACTTTCTTTTTTATGCTTTTATTATTTATATTTTTACTTTACTTTATATTCTATATATTTTTTCGTATTTTGTGTTGTTTGTGTAAGTTATATTTTGTTCTCCTTCTACCCTGTCATTTGGAGAGGAGTAAACAATGTAAGAATCTCATTATACTCTAGTACATATGACAATAAAGCTCTTGAATCTTAAATTTGAATATAAAAAAAGCCTTTTAATATAAAAGTCAGTACTGTAATAATTTTGGCTTTAATAACAATATAAAATCCATTAAAACGGCTCCTGGTTTAAAGATCCCCTCTCTGCTTAACATCACCAGGTCGATGTTTTGGGAAAGAGTTCAGTGGAAGCACCCGTCAGTCACGTCAAATGGCTCTGCTTAATCATGGAAGGCACTAAGGGGCCTGAACTGATTCTGTTGAAGGGGTGAGGAGTGAAAATGCTGACAGACAAACCTGCGCCGCAGGGGAACGGAGAGACCACCACTGACACACTTTCGGCATGTTTCTGCTTCATAGCCATCTTTGCAAATGACTTGCAGAACACTCAAGGGCAAGACCTTGTGCAACAGCGCAGTCGTTTAATGAATTTTAACATCTTTTTTGTGAGCGGTCACATTACAGTACAAATCCCTCCAGTGACGCTGTGACGAACCCGCTCACCCTGCCGCATTTAAATCCTTCTGTTCCTGTTAAGAAAAACGCTCCTCCTTTTATAATGCAAACACTCACCTCGAGTGACTAGGATGTGTCTCCACTGTCTCTCTCTCTGTACTTACCCACACACCACTGCCCATCCATACACATGACCTACAAAAACAATAAATGACTTTTAGCCCCTGCTGTAAAGTATAAAGTATTTAAAAATAGAGCCCTGGGGGCTGCTTTGTCCGTGGCTGGAGGCGTTATTCTAGCCGGCCTGTCACGCGCCATCCCCATCAGGTCATTACTAGCGGGCAGAGCTGCAGCCTTTGGCAGCCTAACAGAGGCAGAGTGCTCCATTATCTTGAACAGGGAGCAAGGGAACGAGAGAGGGGAGGAGAGTGAGAGGCCTGGACGCTGATCTGAGGAATGAGAAAGGGGGAGATGGCAGTGAAAGCTGTGGGGAAAGGGGGAATGCTTTTCGGGACTGGCCCGGCTCCATGACGCCACCCATTTGGAGGTTGATTCGCAAATGCTGGTGGTTTGGAGCGCTGGCAAAGGAAAGCTTAACCTGATCAAGGAATCATAATTGCATGTTTTTTCATCCGCTTTCTCTTTTCGTTTGATGGCATATTTCCCTTAGTTAAATGAACGCCTCCCCTGCCAAGTCCGATCGTGTGTTGACTTTGCGGAGCAGGGGCTGGTCCTGCAGATGAGCAAACACTGCAAGGTGCAATAAGAGGTCTTTATTTTACACAGCTCAAAAGAATGAGAATGCAATCACATCGCAGATGGTCTGTAATTCAACAGATCTTTTATTCGTCTCAAAATCTCCCACGTCCCGAAACCACGTATCAATGCCCTGTTCATTGTTCTAATATGGCTTGACATGAAAGGCAGAGTTGACTGAGAATAAATAGTAGTAAGAAGTGTCTGAACTCAGATCCTGACTGTTGACAGTGGATTGGAGGCATCTGGTTTTATGATGCTGCCGTACATTAGGAGACTAAGGCAGTCTGCGATTCCCCACAAGGGTTACCCAAAAGGGGTTTATAGACAGCTTCCAAGGGTTTAATCTTTAGGACAGAAAAGACAACTTTATCTTACATTCCATCTGCTCTCAAAAAAAAAAAAAAAAAAAAAAAAAAAGATATTTTGCTGCTTGTTTATCTTAAAATGCTACAATATTTGCTAATGCAATAAATTTTCTAAATCCTTTCTGTCGGCGACTTAATATCCCAGTTACATTTCAATTCTCATTTAAAAATATTAAATTATTCAGGTCATTCATGTTGATTACTTACAGTAACTCATGGTTGTACAGGTTTTAAAGGGACAGTCCACCAGCAAAAAAAATGAAAATTCTGTCATTAATATTACTCACCCACTCACTCATGTTGTTGAGGCAAACGCTGCAAGACCAATTATACGGTTTTCTAGATGTGGGCCATACAAAATGTCATCTGCTGTGGTTGCATGCAGCAATGTATTATGTATTGGTTCCAATTTGAACTTATTTAAAAAATAAATAAATAAATAAATATAAAATAAAAAAATATTTAAACTTATTAAATAAACTTCACCACCAGTTTATAGAAGAGGCTTCTATTATACCCAATTAAACTGAGCGAGAAATCTAGTATATCGTATCTGTTGAGACCTAATCAAGTTAATACCGCCTGATGTGTCATATAGCGGTAGTGATGGAAAGATTGGGTCATTTGTTCAAATGATCATAGCGTAGTACAGTAGTACCGAATGAATTAGTTCAATTTATGCATTAAATGGTAAAAAAAAAATAAATTGGCAAGTAGGATAAAAAGGTGAAAATGACATACGTTAAACGTGCTAGCATGTAAACCACGTGCTAGATCTGGTATTGTAAAGATGTTTAGACAACTGTTGCTCAACATGGCATGAATAAATTCACTTCTCTGAGACAACTCACTATTCCCAAGCTCATGGTAAAAGATATTTGCTTCAAATATTAGCATAATTTTCACTGAATTTCGACCGAGACACCGAGAATCCTACTAAGTCTCTTCGCATTCCTCCCCGGACTTAGCCATAATTTTATGTGTCTTATTTTGCCAAGCCAGCTTGCCATTTCGAATGTGTGGATATAGAAACGAATTCAGAGCCCGTAATGAATAATTGTTCATGTGAAGTAACTGAATACACCAAATTTTTTACAACCAGTTTCGAATGCCATTCTGTCAATTTGTACTTTCTATGCCCTTGTGCGACAAGTCAAGATCGTAGACAAGAGATTCCAATGATAAATGCTTTTAGCATTAATATATCAATATATAGAGGATATCTTATATATAGTATAGTTTAGTGATTATAATAGATCTCTATATATATAGTATAATATATAATATGATATATTAGATTAATAGATACAAAACAAAAGTGTATATCGTGAATAACTCATACATATCAGTACTTGAACGGTATTCAATTCACAGTTGCCGACATTTGTATATAGTTCCACGCAAATTTACTTTTTTGAAAAAAGATATCCAATGATTCCTTACAGTGCAACACGCACAGCAAATTGTTAACTTTTGCAAAACTTAATGTCCAAGTTCTTGCTGTGGGCCACAGTTCATTCACGCACTTAGGGCATGGGCCTAAAAGTCGTGTATGCTTCATTTTGTGAATAAATTTCCATTAGCTTTAGATGTTTAGCGAGAAGAAAGTTTCAGTTTATCCCCATCATAATCTGAGGGCATATAGTTGGGGCATACTCCGTGTCAGTGTAAAATAAAATCTGGCCTCTCAAATCATACTTTGTACAGCAGTTATGGCCCTAGTTTTCAGCAGAGACAGGTCTTAGCACTCTAACGCACGGTTTAGGCCAACAGTTTCAATTAGGCTTGACATTTTTAGTAAATTTTTATAAATGTGCTTTCTTCAAAAAAAAAATTCAATACTGTCTGTGCATTTTGAGACAAAATCAAAACACTGAAATGATTTTACCCAATCAGTCAAAGCAAGTTTCTACATTCAGTTGATAAGCAAGCTCATACTCTCACTGTTAGATTGATGGCTTAAAGTCTTTTACTCTTAACTTCTATCTCATAGTTATTTTACTGTTTTGGATGATAAATTTTTCATGTTTACATGAACTTGTGCCCATATTTTGATGGCATTTTAATAGTTAATTGTTTCAAAACCTACGTTTTCTGTAATTTGCGTATTTTTGCTATTTGTATCTTTTCTATATAGTTTTACTACTATTTTGGGCAGTTTAGCTTGTACAAATAAAGCTGTGACAACATCAAATATTTTTTCATTCAGGGTAGATATCGATCGTATTAGCTATAGTCTGATTGGTTCAGTGCGCGGACATTTTGTTTCCGAGGGTAAATTAGCCCTCGATAAACAACCGGGTAAATAGCTAATAACAGAGCAGGGCTCATTCGCGTGTAACAGTCTAGGTCAGTGCTGTACTCTATGATTGAATTTATTTTTCTTGGTGGGAAGGCTTTGCATTTTGTCTTTAGCTTAAGGACATTATTAAAAACTGGATTCAGAATGGTGTACAATTATTTAATTATGTCATCCTGGTGAGCGGAACTCGCGCTGGTTTTGCATTAAAAACGGCAGCTGCCACTTTGGCCCATTGGTTTGCTACGATTGTTTTGGTAGCGCTGTAATGGATTATAAGTGAACTAACACACCTGGGTACGGTGTAATAAAATTTTTTCTTCTTACAATGCTTTTATTGGCCTTAATTATTTATTGTTTGGTGGTGAAATTTTATTGTGGTAATACGTGTCGTGAACTCGCAGATGGCCGGGCTCGTCTCGCTTAAATTTGTCCGTCTTGTTTGAATTTGGCCACCTTTTGCTCACACACTTGCGTTTCTTCCACGGGAAGCTTTGGCGTTTCAAATATTCTCACATCAATTTCAATATTTTGGGCATCTAATTATTTACTTTTGTGGAAAGTAGCCGTCGTTTTTTAGTAATAAGCGGGATTTGTTACCGTAACATTCGCAGGCGGATTGGTTATCACGTCAGAATTTAACCCCTCTTGCAGCCCGTTCTGCGACAACGGGCCGCTGTTTGGGGTTTATTGCTTGAGATAACACAAACAGCTGGCTGTACATTAATAACTTGACACTTAACATATAGTTAAATGCTAACCTTAGAATCTACATTTAAATGCACCTAGCCTTCCATATTTGTAGTTAAGTTTATTCATGTGTTTTATATTGAACCAGGACCTCCTCCAAAGGCATTATGGTGCCAGTAGGCTATTAACTTGTCTCATATGCAGTCTTTTAGATTACATTAGTAGATTCTTCAAAAAGTACATGATTACGGAATGTGAAGGTTTTTAATATTATATGTGTAGAGGCAAAAAAAAATGAAACTTATGATTTAATCAATTCAATATGAATGTTTTCAATTAGTAAACATGCAAAGCACATTATCTCATATCATTTAGTCGATTTGATATTTAAAGCTGAATAGATCTGTTTAAACATTATATAATGTTTAATAATGATGTATTAAGAGAAGTTTCAAATCAAAGTGTTACCACCCCAACACCAGTCATGTTTGGGTGTTGCCTCCTGTGATTAACTAGAGAGAACATTTAATTACTATAATAGTAAAAGTTAGTTCAACAGTCGAGAGTCCAACAAAGCGCTCATTGATTTTTATTTCAGAAACAGCTGTCCGAAAGACTGGAATTACATAGAGGTTTTGGTGATTATTCAACAGGCTAGCGAAGGGAACAGCATTCTGGCCTTCCACAGAACATGATTGAAGGAAGGATTTTGGAGGGGTTTTTGTTGCTTCATGGGGTAAAGGATTGTGAAGTTCTGTCTAGCTTGAGGTGCGAGTCCTACGCTCTTTGGACGCGTCTTGATGTCTCGCTTCCTCACTTCCGACTATAAATACAAAATAAATTCAAATCAAACCCCACTCCCCGCTCCCCTATTTAACATAACAGCAATTTACAATGCGCAGCCTTGGTTGTCAAAAAGGCTAGAAATTGACCGTACACATACAAAAAAATAAAAGTAGCAAAAAGTCACCATTAAAGGATTTACAAAGGATTTCTTAAAAGCCATGAGAGATAACGACGAGTTCTTAGAAGCGGCTTAAAGCAAATCCCCCGGCGCGTGCTCTGTAAAAAAAAAAACCCATTTTCCAACACGTAAGCGGTCTAGTTTCCGTTGCCACAGTCTTAGCAGCCACCTACTGTTAGAAGTCTCAATAACACCTTCTCGCTTTTACACGAGATGGTGTTGGGGAACACGACAAGAAGATGTCGATCCTCTTGATGCTACAATGATGCTAGATGGTAGGGGGGGGGGGGGGAGATGGAGTGTCACACAACTTAGGTCACAGATAAGGGCCATTTGGGGGGCTTTGGATTTGCAGGCCAGCTATCTAAACTAAAACAAACAAATTTTTAAAAAAAACCACTTATCACACCCATCCTCCCCACTCTAGGAATTGGCTATGTTCGCTAATTTATTTTTACTGAGTTGATGATTCTTTGGTGTGGATTTTTACGATGCACCGTTGGTCTCGTATGATACTGCTATTGGTATTTATTTTTATTTTTTGTAGTAATGGAGGATGAGAGATAGAGCCAGACATTAATTGATGGGGTTAGCAATTAGTTCGAATCCAGTTGTGTGTTTTGTACAATGCAAGGATGGAGGGGAGATGACTTTCCATAAAAACCTAAACTTCTTACAGCTCTCTTCAAGGCAGTATCTTCCAGTACGCAGGGATTGGAGACCACTGGCGGTGTGGCAGCAATTTTATTCCACTCCCACGAGCAGCCATGACCCTGTTGACTGACCATGTGAGGCTGGATCTATATGGATTTAATGTTCTCTTAGGCACAAAATTGCTGACCCTATCCAATCCAAATGTTGGCAGGGGCAGTATATTCGAGGGACTCATCATACCTGGGCAACCCTTTTTTTTCGCGAATTCTGCTGTTTGTTCAATTTAGTGCGCCTGTGTTGTTAAATGGTAGGGCCTTTTTCTGATCTTAGCTGGGTGAAGTTGGCACCCCATTTTGGTCTTTCTAGCTGTTGTGGTAGTCCTATGCTAGCTCTTAAGGTTCTACATCGTGTTGTTTGTTTTTCAGAAATGCAGATTTTATGGCCACCCGCCTTGTAAAAGTCAATCTTTCCTCCTCGGGCATGCTTTGATTGCTGCAGTGTTGACACGTCAGCTAATTGCGCTGGAACCATGGTCTATCATGTTAAATGCAGGCATGATTGTTCACGACCCATTGAGCTGGGGCTGATAAGAAGCTTTGCATTAAAATGCGACAGTTGCAACAGGGTTTAGCGTATAGAAGTACCTGGCAGTGTATATTTCCTGATTACAGGGAATTACTGAAATAAACCAAAAGAAAAGAAGAAATAAACTACTGATGTAAACTTCTAATGATTTTTGTGGAACTTGATGCACGTGTTTTAAACGCATAGTACATTGAAAGCCCTTGGTTTTATCATTCATGACCGAGTTCGGACCTTTTCAGTCAGTCACTCTCAGACATCTACAATCGGTGACGGGCGACAAATTGGGATATAGGCTCTCGATGAGGACCATATCTACTTCGCGATGTAAAGACTAAACGAAAGGCCAATGCAGCATTGGGCCTGGGCTAATTGTTTGCAATCCAGCTGCTGCTGAACACAGCATTGGAAGCATAAGTCAGGGGCAGGTGGTGCAATTGTCTATACTAGCTTTGCGCTTTGGAAGGCCGATCAGAGCAAACATCTGTTCTTGCTCTACTGTGTGCTTCGCAAAAGCTACGAGTTCTTGATTGCTCTCGGAAGCTTTTTGTGTGGAGGAAAAATGGGCGCTTCAAGTGCGCTGGCTGCTTGTTTCCAGAGCCGAGTGGGTTGCGGCGCCAACCCGTGTCCCGCCCCCGCCCCACCGCAAAAAAAAAAAAAACGATTCAGGTTGGGCACTACCGCCGTCGTTGGTGCTTCAAGCGGTCATTCTGCCCTGTGTGACTTCACCAATAAAAAAGCACTTTTCCTACAGTAGCAATTTCTCTCTAAAGAGCTCCAACGGGTGTTTGCATCTTTGTAAAGACGACAGACTCTTTTTTTTAAAAGGATGCCGTTTTTCAGCCCGTGTGCATGTCAGGGTGCGGTCGTTACTCATGGGCACCGGGGTGATGGGCCACATATCGTCTTCCTCACGTCGGTTGGTTTTGAGAGTTTCCAGTGGGTGGCAACAAAAACTCTCCCTCGTGGAAAACCATCCACGTCCCTCTTGGCACGCTTTGACAGGGCTAGGTATGATCCGATAGCCCACAGGACCGCGCGGTGCCCTCTGCACAGAAGCATTACGACCAGCCGGTTATTATTCCTGTGGACGGCGCGTACCCCCAAGCCTAACCATATTGTGCGATTCTCAGCATCGGGAGTGGCGTGCTCTCTGATGGAAGATTTCGTACCACGCTTTGCGCCCATCGTCGGATGGTGGCAAAAAGCTGAATAGGTTCCCAAGAGGATGGGACAAGCTAATCGCTTCGTCCTGGGCCTCCACCAAGAGGGTAGGGCTTCGAGTTGGAGACGCTCGCACCGCGTCCTGAGTCACTCCGAGGTTGATGATTTGGTTTTTCAGGGGTGGCTTGCCGTCCGTCCACGTGAATTTCTTTTCTCCCCGGAAAGCTGCATAGACAAGCCCACCAGGGTTGTGGACGGCAAACCGTTTTAATCTTACTGGGGCCAGAAAATCGGCTTGGGTGGGCTTTCCTCTCTCCCACTCACCACCCTCAACGGCAGTGATTAGCTAAGAGGGTATGGCGGCCCCGGGGCAATTATTTCCTGCAAGTGGAGAGCGGTCTGTTAGCGATGCAATGTTGTGTCGCTAAGGTCTGCCTTTTTTTCCTCCTGACAGGTTGGAACCACGGTGGCTTCGCTATTTCCGCGGCGCCTGTAGGCATTCGTGCATGGTTCCTAACTGCCGAGTGGCCTTATAACAGGCGTGCAGTGAAGCTTGATTTCCGCCTTACATGCTGATTCGCAATTTACTTTACTGCAGGGTTGCAAGAACTCATGCCAGGGCACTGGATGACCTTATCACTAGGGGTGGTCGAGCGATCCTTTAAGTCTTGAAAGAAAAACCTTCCGTAACCACAACTTTGACCTTCGCGCTTTCTGAGCGAGCGAAGTCCCTCTGCAGCGAGTTTATTGGGTTAATTGCGATGTCTGCACCTATTTCTCGTTGTATGCCTAGGAGTCACCAATCTCTGGGCTGTGGCTACGGCAAGTGCCTGAGGGAGCAATGTAGCGACAAGGTTCGGTTCCTCAACCGCCGTCTTATGGTTTTGGGGGGGGGTGCTGTTGTCCCCAAAAAACGCGTCCTCTCTCGGCGACACAGTTGAGGAGCGTGTTTGGCGGCCACAAGTTCCTCTTTCTCGGTCTTTGTCCGGGCAGAAGCAGACTGGAGGTGATTTTCTAAAAACATCTTGTGCCGTGACGCAGTGGACATGCTGCGGGCGGTCGGCCGGGGTGAGAATCTTTTTGTTCTGTTTTTTTTTTTTTCCGGCATTCTGGCCTTACTTTTTGCGACGGTTAACCCAAGAGTTGGTAGATTCAAATTCTTGACGAAGATGAGAGGTTTGGCGGACAGCATAACCACCAGGATCTCACTCATCCTCCTCCCTTCGCGGCAGATGCATGGCATGCGGTGTGGTTCGAAGGCAACAACAAAGGCCCTCTACTCACGCCACCAGCCATCCCCTTCCAACAGTGGAACCAGGTGAGCCTTGCACCCCACACTCACAGCCCTCTCCGGCCTGCTCACAAGCCGCCGAGTAGGGTCCCTGTGTTCCACCTAGCTGCCCCACTTTGGGTACGGCTGTGGTTTGACTGGTCCCGCTTATACGGTTTCTGGGCGCCTGGTCAGCACTACCCAGCCTGTCTCAGTGGCTTCTGCGGACCATCAGCCTTGGCTATGCGTTTCAATTCACCCAGCTTCCCCCGAGTTCAGTGGTATCCGCTTCATGACAGTGAAAGCGGCCGATGCTCCTGTTCTGTGGGCAGAGATTGCAGTCCTACTGGCGAAGGATGCGATAGAGCCGGTCCCTCCAGCCGATATGAGGTCTGGATTTTACAGCCCTTACTTCATTGTACCCAAGAAACTTCTCGCTGGCAGATATTTCTAGAGCTGTGGGCTGAGCAACCCCAAACACGTTCGCTATATTCTAAAGCCTTTGTGTAGAGCTGGTATCCTCCTGTGTTTTCACCTCAAACGGGTAGTGGCACCGAGAGGCCCCGGTTAGTGTTGGCTTGCTAAAACTGCTCCAGAGTGTCCGTATTGTAGACCCTGTTGAGATCCTCCATCACCTTCGGCAGCCAGAACGTACGGCGCCAGGGCTTCACGATGAATTCGTGAGAACCATGGAAAGCTGGGTTCCATATTGACACCTAAGCGGTACTCAGAGCGGCCTTAGAGCCTGTTTTCTCTCCGGCTTCCCGAAAGGGTTACAATCACCTCCAATTTCTCCATACACACCTAAGTGGATGCTATATGTGTATTTGCTTCTGAAAACTCCTTTGGGAAGGATGGGGCTTCTACAGCATCCCTGTTTCAAGTGGAACGGATACGTTTCCCCAGTGTTATTCAGTCTCACTTAGTGAGGTAGTGCTTTGAAAATTGTTGAGTGGATCTACTTGTTCCAAGCCCGGCTTACACCCAAATAGGGGTGCAGGCAGCTAGCACAGGGCACTGGAAGGGGCAGCACCCATGGCATTTTGGTAGGGATCCAATACACATCCCGTTGCCATGGCTGCTGTACCACCGCTGAGCGGCCGGGTCAGCAGCTCGGCTCCTCAGCGAAAACCTGGTATGCATTGCACCTGTTCCCTTCTTAATACTCATGCTGTGATCAGTGCAGCTGGATGCAATAATTGCAGCCGATGTGCATTGGGCTTGTTTAGTTTACACTCAAAGTAGATTGGTCTATCTCGACATGACATCTCCGTTCCTCCTTCAGGAAACGAGGGTTACCATAACGTAACCGAGACGTTTTCTCATTAAAGGTAGAGTGAGAGGAAACTCCGATTATTCAAACAAGACTGATTATTTTAGATTATTTTTAGATAATATACTGTAAACTTTTTAAATATAGCAGAAAGCCGCCCAATTATCAGGGGCCAAGCACTACAGAAGCAAGCCAGCAAGTGTCAGACCAACTGCACCAATTATTAACTGAAGCTGCTTTAAGATGATTTTTAGTCAAAAATGGCTGAAAAATCACAAATACAACCACTAGCATATGATTTAATGGGTTATCACTTTTGACCAATAGGTGGCGCTATTATCAAATCAATATGGTGTATTCTGTGTGAGGTGATAATAGCAAACACAAAGGTTGCTGTCAATATGTCAAAGCTTTGCAGAGATAAAACCTCAGAGTCATTTTGGCATCATGCTTCAAATTTTGTTGTGGTGGCCACACAAAAACAGTTTCATCTGTCGACACAAAATCCATAACTTTTTGTCAACACAATCTGAAGATGATCTGACTTAAATTTGGTAAAAATCTGACAAATGGTCTAGGACACGGGTGTCAAACTCAGTTTCCCAGAGGGCCGCAGCCCTGCAGAGTTTAGTTCCAACCCTGCTCCAACACACAAACCAAGTATTTTTTACATAAGCCTGAACAACTGGGTCTGGATCAGGTGTGTTTAATTAGGGTTGAAGCTAAACTCTGCAGGGCTATGGCCCTCTAGGAACTGAGTTTGACACCCCTGGTCTAGGAACCCTGTTAAAAAACAGCATATGCTGGTTATCCCAGCCGTCGACACATACATAACCGCAGTATGCTGTGTTTTTTTCAGTAGGGACATTGGATTTCAAAACTCAATTCCTTGAGGGCCATTGGTGAGAAGGATTTTGACCAAGTATAAAGTGTTCTTGGATCAACATCCTTGTTGATCCTGGAACATCATTCCAATCAACCAATCAGAATTTAGGGATAACATTTCAGGAAATGCCAGTTTTTTGAGCTTTAGGTGCTTCTACACCCTTGTTAATCAGCTATTATTTCCCTCTGATTTTAGGAATAAATTGGGTTAAGTCTGTATTTTTGGACATTAATGTTGATCCAGGATCAACAAAAGATGTTGTTGAACATCTCTTACTTGGCAAAATCACAAAAACTCCAACCTGGTTGGAGCTAAACTCTGCAGAGCTGTGGCCCTCTCTGGTCTAGGAGGAGCAATACTCCAATAAAGACCCAAATCCCAATTCTCAGCAAGACCCAATAAATATTTTGAGACCAGTTTAATTACAATAGGCTATTTTTAATCAAAGGTTTTTAGAATTTTTTTGAAATGTCATTATTAATGGTCAGTGGCTTAAAATGAATGGTTTTATCACTTTTTGACCAATAAGTGGCGCTGTTACGAAATTGATGTAGCAAGGTCAGTGTGATGTGATAATGGCACATACAAAATTTGTTGTAAATGTCCATGCTTTTCAGAGCCTCAGATGTAATAGGTTTTTCAACATAAATCGAAATGGCGGACATATGAAGTTCAGGTGACTATGGCAAAGCTGTTATCTATGTTCTTGTCATGATCCAAAGAATATATTGAGACCAGTTTCATTACAATAGGATAATATACTCAAAAGTTATTGGCATTTTTGTAGATTTCAATATATGAAAATGGTACAAATGGTACCTAATGGTACAAAACAAGTACCATTAGGGTATGGTGCTGAAGACACATACAGAGTTTTGTAACGATATGCCAATGCATTTGTAAAATATGGCTGACATGTGAAAATTGGATATGGTTTGACTGCATGATACACCGAATCTAAAGAGACCTGTTTTTGTGATTTTTGGTCAAACCTTTTCAGAAGTTATAATCAAAATATGAATTTTTCATATCTCCTGACTACTAGGTGGTGCTGCACGGAAACTGTGCTGGTAGCCTCAGGTCATGGTTATTATAACACATACCAAGTTTGGTTGCAATACGCTAGAGAGCATTGTGGAGATATAGCCTCACATCCATTTTGGAGTGCTCTTCGTCAAATTTGTTTGCGCGTTATTTGAGAACGGTTTGACTAATCAAGTTAAATTCCATAACTTTTTGTTGCCATGGTCTGATGATGATCTGAGTCAATTTTGGTGATAATCAGAAAAACTGTCTAGGACAAGTTCGAAAAAGTATGTTTGACTCAGCATGAACCAAGGAATCAGAGGAAAAAAAATATTTTGCTTCTAGACTTTACAGTTCAAAAGTAATTAGCACAAACATATGGTACAACTTTGAATTGTTGATGGCACTAGAGGGTTGTAAAGGAGTTATAGACTCCAAACTTGCTATGATTAATCTTGAAACTATCCTCTATCTGTATTCATAACTTTCCTGCATGCAGTTCTATGGGCTGCCATAGACTCAAGAGCAGAAGAAGAAGAAGAAGAAACTGAATAATAATAATAATAGGAATGCCAATTATTACAATAGGTGTCTATACACCTTTGTGCTTGGCCCCTAATAGCAAGCATAAAGGATGATGCTTAATGATATTCAGTATTATATTCTAAAGTGAATACAGTACTAGTTTGGTGTCAGTTAAGGAGTATTATTTACCTTGTTGATGGGGCTGGAGAAGAACATATGAGAAAGTGGGGAAACACTATACCAGAGAAGCCAAGTCAAGAGCTCCACACAAAACCTCACCGGAGACTTCATTATATGTCTGCCCTGTCCTTTATTCCACAAAACAACATCCACCAAATAAACACTAAAACACCACTTCAGCAGTGACCAAAGCCTCATGATCTGTGTTCTCCACACAGACACTCTCACGTCGCTCTGTTTTTACAATCTGACATCAAAAACAAATCTCCAATCTAGTGCGTGTTAGTGTCGATTTTTAAGAGCCCAGTAAACTTCAAGAACTCCGATGAGCAGATCAAAAACACATCAGATTCATTAAAGGACAGCACTGTTATTTAATATACTCTCCTTTGGTAGAGATTTAAGTAAAAAGCATGTGTCTTTTTCCTGTGAGGTCCCTTTCAGGTGTTCCACCAGTGTAATCTTACAATCAATGGCGGCGTCTCATCAACCACTCAATGGCGATGAAAGAAAGAGACAGCTGCTTCATTAAATCATTACTGTGCGTCGTCGTCAGAGATGCAAAGCTTAGTACCGGAGATCAGAGGTATAATAAACATGTTGTCCTTTTGTTAAGTTAGGTGTTTTGTCCCCCTCATTGTAGTCTTTGTAGATGGTATTTTGATGACCTACTCTAAAAAACAGCCACATTGTAGTCTCCTTTCATATGATAATGGCCTGGTAAAGTGGTTTAGAACCCTTTGGCAACATCTCCTTCACGTATCTTCTTTGACTCAGTCACAGCATGAACGCTTGGTTATGAGGAATTGGCAGACCTTGAGTGTGATTAAGGATTTAAGAAGGGTGGGGAAAGAAGGGAGGATGTCTTTCTCTCTCGCTCTCTCTCTTTTTGGCAGTGTGGTATGAGTTGAACGGGAGAGATGGAAAAAGCTTTCTCTGACATGTGTCTCAGCTCTGGCCAGGCTGAGGGAGAGAACAGGGCTTTCACGCAAGAGAGTCTGTGGCCATGTCGAGTGTAGCGTTAACCTGTCAGTCAAACATGACAGCTGTTTCCAGACTGACTGAGAGAGATGAAAAGACAAGAGAATAGAGTAAGAAAATAGAGTGAGTGCTTTATTCGGAGTCCCATTGTATCCATCCAATCTTCTCACTGGTGCCCGATA
This sequence comes from Cyprinus carpio, assembly GCF_018340385.1. Classification (NCBI taxonomy): domain Eukaryota; kingdom Metazoa; phylum Chordata; class Actinopteri; order Cypriniformes; family Cyprinidae; genus Cyprinus; species Cyprinus carpio. The sequence goes on from NW_024879260.1 coordinate 671,838, forward strand.
CTACTGTACATGCTGAAATATACCAATCTAACCAAACACCCTTTGTCTTCCTCATCAGTCTTTTTACCATGCAATACCACACACCCATACACCCAATAATCACATAAAAAACATTTAGCATGTTTACACGCCAAGTTGCAAATGTGTTAAATGGCTTAATAATGTACGAAAGTGTCTATATAAAAAAAAAGAAAGAAAATGTATTAAATCAAATTTTATATTTATTTTAATTATTCATAATATTTATATTAATTATATTGATATTTAACTATAAGGTATTTTACAAAAAATACATTTTATTATTATTTTTAATTTATTTATTAGGGTTTTTTTTTGGGGGTTACTGTTAATAAACAGTAAAGCTACATTGTCACAAAAAATATACTGTCTATATACAGCTGTATATTATGCCAAAATACATAATATTTAATTTTCATTTTTTTAAAGCTTCATTAAAAAAATGTCATCTATTCTTTTTTTAATGATATTTGAAGTTGTATTTCCCTGACGTTTTAATTAATGGCAGCAAACTAACAAACACATACATATACATACATAAATTGTGTTTAAGAAACTACACATGCTCTTCATATGTATTCAAGTCATTATATGATTTAGGTAAAGTTATGTACAAAACACTGTTAACACAGACTACAAATCAAGTTACCTGTGCCAAGCTGTGAAAAAGAATTTGTAGTATATCAGTCACTGTCCATTTCTTGCACAACATTTTTGCATATCCTATTAGATGTGCATCTGTTTTTAGAGAATAGAGAATCTACACCTCCTGCATGTTCATATTTACCCAATTGCTTGGAACGGCTCTGGGTGAGAGCTCACACTGAGACCAATGGATAAGATAAGCTTAATACTTATACATTTATCACCAATAATCACACTTCTCTCTGTGTGCCAATACTTTCAGACAGGAATAATGAGATGCCTTGCCGAGACACAGGTTTTGAATATAAAACCTCTGCGTGTATGCGAACATCCTGGGACTCTCGCTCTGAAGGTGAGGAAACACTATTAGACAGCTGTAAAGCACCGTCAACAATTTACCAGGATTAAAAGCAGCCCTTTCCAATCGATATATAAATAGTTATGATTTTGGTGCCTACTGTTTCTTGTGAAAACTGAAAATGATAAACATCCTGTGTGAAATGGAGAAGCATAGTTAGTTTTACTCTAACATTGTCCCAGGGTTGAAAACACATTCCTAGTTCAACCCTTTCAACCCTTTGTCCCTGATAGGTCAGGGCTTGCTTATGCCACCTACTGGCAGTGGGGGTAAAATGCAAGATGTGCCATTGTATAGTATATTTATGAAGGTCATTTTTAACCTCCATTTCTTTGGCACTTACCAACAGGGCCATTTTAATCCCGCGCAAGTGAGAGCACAACCCAATATTTTCTAATGCTTTTGTGCCCATGACTTACATTACTAAATAGTAATTATTTTTCTAAAGCCCACCATGAGTAAAATTTGTTTTAAAATGTTTGCTATTGGTAAGCTATTTGAAATCAAAATTAGCTGTTGAATATGATAATGTCAATACCTAGTGATCTGAGGCAATATAAACAGTAATCCCTAATAAAAATTAAATCAGCACTTTATTATATATATAGATATATATATATATATATATATATATATATATATATATATATATACATTTCCCACCGTCAAATAACACGAAAGGGAAAACACAACTTCTTAGATGTGTAATGTAGTACGCCACATTATTTATGATAAAAAGAGGGGCAGTATGTCACTCTCTTTATAGATCGTCTCTGTGGTGCTGTGGTCCTGTAGTATATTGCTTTGAACTCCTCCAACTGGAGAATAATTTGCTGCATTTACAACCAAAACAAATGGGTAGGAGTACGGCTGTGGTGCTGTGTGACATCTGGTTGCGCCTTTCCCAGCTGGAAAATGTGAATCTAAGGGATTTTTATGGAAGGTGTATCTCACTTGCCACTTGATCATTAAGATATGATTCCAATGATGGGCTCAAGGCGGCAGAACATTCATTATTATTTCAACAGATGGGGATGTACATTTTCCTCGCTTTTATACTTTCCGAAATTGGCTCTTTGGGTAGCCATATAAATAGGATTACTGCTTCACGTGTCATTTTATAGAGGCACAAAGTCAAAGCAACCAGGTATGCACCACAGGGGGACAAAATAATGGCACATATTTGGCAACCCTATCATGAATGATCTATTCCACACAATGGTGTGGTTTGCTGCTTGTCTTGCAAGAAGCCACTTGCAGTATTCAGAATAGGCTCATTCATGTGCTTGCCAGCTATATGCCGATATTACCTGTTTGTGCTTTCTATAAAATGTGCGTGTACAGTGCATCATATTTATGGCTGCCAGAAGCATTTCCAGTAGCCTGTGGAAAATATTCCCCATCTGTTCGCCATGCCTAATGATGTTCTTGCGTCTGAAACATTCGTGATCATCAACAATGATCCCGAGTGACAGTGAGCCCTCAAAATCGCAGACCGCATTTCACGGCAGGAAAGAGAGCTTTGTCATGTCACACGGCTTGCCACTGGGCTCTTGGGGTGTGCTCCCGGTTGGAGAATTTCAAGCAATGCTGCAGGTTCGGCACCAAAGCGATCTATAAAGAATTATGCTACTTATGCTATCATG
>NW_024879260.1:674787-784101 GCF_018340385.1 Cyprinus carpio
TGATTTTGGTGCCTACTGTTTCTTGTGAAAACTGAAAATGATAACATCCTGTGTGAAATGGAGAAGCAGAGTTAGTTTTACTCTAACATTGTCCCAGGGGTTGAACACACATTCCTAGTTCAACCCTTTCAACCCTTTGTCCCTGATAGGTCAGGGCTTGTTTATGCCACCTACTGGCAGTGGGGTAAAATGCAAGATGTGCCATTGTATAGTATATTTATGAAGGTCATTTTAAATCCATTTCTTTGCACTTACCAACAGGGCCATTTTAATCCACGCAAGTGGGAGCACAACCCAATATTTTCGAATGTACATGCCCATGACTTCGCCCACTAAATAGGAATTATTTTTCTAAAGCCCACCTTAATTAAAATTTGTTTAAGGTTGCGATTGTTTTAAGCTATTTGAAATCAAAATTAGATGTTGAATATGATCAGTAATACAGAGATTGAGGAATATCGACAGTAATCCCTACAAAAAGTAAAATCAGCACTTTTTAAATCTATATATATATAATATATTAATCTATATATATATATATATCTACATTTCCAGTAATCAACAGTTTCAAGAAGGAAAACACAACACTTGTAGATGTGTAAGTAGTACTCACATTGTTTATGATAAAAAGAGGGGCGTATGTCCACTCTATATAGTCGTCTTCTGTGGTGCTGTGGTTCCTGTAGTATATTGCTTGAACTCCTCCAAACTGGAGAATAATTGCGCAGTTACAACCAAAACAAAGGGTAGGGTACTGCTGTGTGCTGTGTGGACATAAGGACAGCCCCTTGCCCGCGGAAATGTGAATATAAGGGGATTTTATGGAAAGGTGTATGACACTTGCCACTGATCATTAAAGATCTGATTACCAATGAAGGGCCAGGACGGCAGACCATTCATTAGATGGCAACAGGATGGGATGATACATTTTCCTCGCACATACTTTCGGAAATGCCTCTTTGGGTAGCCATATAATATGATGCACTGCTTCACGTATCATTTTATAGAGGCACCAAAGTCAAAGCAACCAGTATGGCACTACAGGGGAACAAATAAATGGCACATATTTGGGCAACCCTTCATGAATGATCTATTTCCACACCAATTGGTGTGGTTGCTAGCGTCTGTGCATATTTGCATTTCTCAGAATTTATCGCGGGTCGCGAAAGAATACAGAGATTTCTGCTTTCTGCCTTTCCATGGGAAAAAGGTACATCCCCAAGTGAGAATACATTCATTTTTCCTATTAATGAACATTTTCCACTGTCAGTGGAAATATAGGGCTGTAAAAAAGTGGGATGGGCGTTTGACATGCACATCAGAAGAGAGTATCACTATTGTCATATACATTGTTAAGAATCGACAAACTGAAAGTCTCAGTCCAATATTCATTACCATATTGATTGAAATAATTCCAGTCATTGTGCAATTTTAGGTGGTTGAGAGATTGAGAGCGAGAGAGAGAGAGAAGGAGGGCAGGCAGAATAACCAGAGAGAAGGAGAGGAAAGAGACAGGCAGTAAAGAATTATCTAACAAAGAACAGCAGTGTACCACGGAGGGGGGGCCGGGGATTCTCTGTTCCAGTTTCATTGCTCGGAGTTGATGTAAGTTTTAAATTGAAGCAGACACAGGAAAAAGTGAGGGTATTGTACCATCGGGCGCTTGAAAAACCTGATACATGCGCAAAGCAAGATTTGCTAAATTCTCTAATCTAATCAATCAAATCTAACATCAATACAGACAAAGTTTGACTGATGAGAGATCACATGAAGCATGAAGGAGAGAGAATTAATTCCCTACGCCTAAACTGGTTCAACTTTGTAGCTTTGCTCTTTGGGACAGACAGTTAGTCTAAATGCTAAATAAGAAACGTATTGTACTTTTCACAGTAAATGCTATCAATTTGTTTCATTTCATCTCCATTATTTGTTCTCCCGTAGATTTGAGTTGTTGATCTAGTGATTAGAACAAAATTGGGACAGCATCTGGAAGTGGAACAGAATACTGTAACAGTCGATGTCAACAAGGCGCTATGCGCAAATATAACGCAGGCCTCTAATTTAAAATCTCAAATATTGTTGCAGCCTGACTGAACTCCAATTATAATTCATGTGACAAACTACAGATTTTTATTCCATCAACCCCATAATATAGTTCAATGCCACAGCAATAATTTAATTTTTCAGTTGAAACAAATACATGACCATTTGAAAAAAAAAACTAAAAGCTGTTAATTTTGAATCTTTATTTATATTTATTTTAATATTTAGTATTTATATTTTTTATCTTTATCAATATTTTGTTTTTTTCTTACGCTGAGTATCATCAGTTTTTACTCTGTAACATTTTTTCATATCTTATGTTTGCATTGAACCATTTATAATCCATGTCATACAGATTTGCCTGAATAAAAAAAAAAATCTCAAAATTCTATATAAATCCTAGAGCAGTCATTTTATTAACACGTCTGTACAAACTCATGGTGATCCCGCACATGTTTTTGACATGAGGTTCACAATTGTTTTTACACTCCCGAGAAATGTTGTCTGAACTTTGGCAGGTTGAGCAATGATCACAGCTTCCGGCTGTAACTAGTAAGCCTGGAGGTGCCAGACGCATAACAGGTGACAACTCCCTGGACGACCTGTGGATATTTCTAAACGCACTGTGCAGCTCTATTGACCCTGAAAAGCGCCAGACAAAAGAACTTGGATAGAGGCCAACATCGTTAAAAACTATATCAACATAAAAAAAATAAAAAGTAATTTTTCTTTTGATCATTTCAGATTAGAGCAGTTGTAACATGTCTGGCAGTGGATGCCCACCAACTGCTATGGTAGCCTCTCTGCCTTCAGTGAAATATAAAATCAACTTTCTAGGCACAACATATCGCCACAACCCTATGGTCAGTTGAATAAACATTACCACGACATAGTTTGTGTCATGGATCAAGAGTTCCTCCATAATTCATACAAATAATCTGTTTGCCAAATTTTTTTTTTTTTTTTTTGGCCCAGTAAATTTCACTACAATTGGGATAATAAAAACATTGTGTAATGTAAATATTCATCAAATTAAATTACATATGAAACTTGTATTAAATTAAATTACCCGTAACAAACGTACCCAAATGGATAATGTGACCATATTTATCGTTATTTTTGCTTTATCGCTGAAGGCCTACTACATGTAGCCAAGCGGGTTGCTGTTCTATTTGTGTTGTGTATAGGCGCGATGGACCTGATTCGCAAGTACGAGTGTCTGGCCAACCCCCTATCTAATCTGCAATCGTTTTGTTTCTTACACGGGCGTGTTCGTTTCCTTTCTTCAGCCCTCGGGAGGTGCGGCTAAAAACAAACCTGCGCTCTCAAAGCTCTGCGCGCCCTTTGTACTGCTGCGTGTGTCTTTCTACTGTCACTTAGTATCCCCTTCCTGTTTCTGTCCTTTTCTCTAGATATTCACGTGTCGCCGGACACATTTCTCAACAGTAAGTAGCTCAGTTGGGTCGGCAATTATATATATATTTCAACAAAGCAAAAAGCAAAAGAAAGCATTCTTTGTACTGTGCAGATATTCCACGTTGAAATGGTAAAGGAAGAAACACGCGGCATGATGACGTGCCGCTATAGCAAGTTTGTGTTTGTTTGTTTGTTTTTTGCAATCTGAAACAACAGACATGTCAGGCGCAGTAAAATGCAAAATTAATTTCGTTTTTTTCTGTCCTGAGGCGAGCTTTTCTAAAATTAGACAGCACTTGGTGGGTGAGAATTAATGAATATTATAGAAAGCACAAAAATTTGCAGTTCGTTCTTTATTCCCCAAATTATATATATACCACACCCCAATAACAATAAAACCTAATAATCATAATTATAAAAAACAACTACAACAACTGATAACATAATTAATATCTTGACAAAACCACTACTATCGAACAGCTTTCATTACTTCAACCCATTCAGAAAGAATTGTCTAAATTGAAATATATGGAAATATATATATCCCATAAAGAGTTTGCAAACGTTCTTCAGATCCAATTGTGAGATTGTTTTTTTCTACAAGCTCTTTTAGTTGAAGTAGGCCTACCGTAGAGGGGTACACTGCAGTTAGAACAGACTCATCTGAAACGTTTAAATGTAGGCGCAACAATAAGCATAGAGCTGTAGCCAAATGGATCTTACTTGCAGTGCATTGGACTCCTTGTGGCCTACCATCCTCAACTTCAATGGCATTTTACATTTCAAAAGAAAAAATGGTAGTAGCCGACATAGGCTCTCAAGCCAAAAACAGCATACGCGAATCTAACTTGTGATTGGCCCAATACTCTCTACATTTTCATTGGTCTGAAACGCTCCAATTAACACTCGCAAACGGAGCCTGGGAATACAAATTGGCGGCCGCCATTTTTATTTACAGAAGAGAGAGAAATCTTGCAATTGGATTTGTTTGTTATTTCCCCCAATGTGTGAGAAAATCAATTAAAACACAAAAAATTTTTTTTCAATCTTGATTTTACACCATTAAAACCAATACACCACCGAGATACCGTTAATGAGATACAGCAAGTATGAATTAAGTTGTCTAGTCTTTAGTTTAAATTTATTGTAACACAAATAAGCCACACACTCATTAGATCTTAGATAAGTGATAAACGCAATATATTGATGCTCTACTATACCAAAACCGCAGGGGAAGGATGTAGACTAGGCGATGTAATTAACATCTGTTTGATCAAGTATTTGAAACCGGCTACACTGAGACTAAAGAGGGCGGCCGTATGTTTTACGCGTCCTTTGATAAGGCCCGGGGGGGAAAAATATCCGTCTTACTCGTCACTGTTTGCTCATAATTCGACATTTCTTCCCGATCCAACTCAAATCCTTTCATTTTGTGGCTTGTCAAGCCTCCAATTTAGTGTAGAAAGAAAAGCAGGTCATTGTGCTCCCGGAGGGATGAGCGCCAGCTCTTCAGTGACAGTCAAACCTACAGTTTCTGCGACACATTCATTCATATCTGTAGGAGAAGTGTCAGAACCAGTTTCGAACATTATTATATCGCCTGACATTGTGGTTGTTTTTTGGATTTTAGCACGACACTCAATTGCATTTATATTAATCGGCACGATATTTTTATATCTATAGGACCAGATATATATAGATATATAGAGATTATATAGAAAGTAGAATATAGATATAAATAACATACCTACACACACACACACACACACACGAAACAGAGTCTATAGCTAACGATACGAATTTGTTCACTATAGGCTAACATATGTTGTGGTTGCGATTATGGTTATGTAAGCCCGACGTCCTATAATATGTTAGCCGTAACCTTTATGATATTCAACATATGAAACTCTAAGCCAAGCATACCATTCCATGTGTTTACGCCGTATATATTTAGACCACAACATACCCTATATCCTTACCTATAGTAAGTAACGTTGTTAAATCTGAAACCATATAATAAATATATGCGAATATAATAATAATATAATGATTAAGAATAAGTGAATGAATTAATCATGCAGGATAAAAGTTTGTGTTTTTTTCACATATGGTAGGCTATACGTACTTAAATCTACGTATTAATTGGAATGGTTTTTAAAATATAGCAAACTTGTAATTATTGTCTTCATAATAGTACGGCCTACGTAATGACGTGGTCCTTTAGGCAGCTGATGATTTACGACCTGCTGTCAGCTGCTGAAAGGAACCGAAGCAGTCTTAGCGGGCAGAGCGACATGACTCGCTATTGGGTTCGCGGCTTGTCAACATATTAACCTGAATTCCGCTGCAGTCATCCACTATACCGAATTAGTGGCAGTATCAATGAAGGTAAGCAAGGGGGGAGTGGGGAAGAAGGCTTACTAATTGAAAAACAATTGGCGTGAAAGCACATGTAATTAATAGGCCTCAATACCGCATGTCTGCGGTGTGATTGCGCCTCCACATGAAGCTCGAAGCCCTATTATTTTAAAAACCTTCCATTGAAAAAAATTTAGAGCGAATGGGTGAGCTAATTTCTCATTACCTTTGTGTATAATACCTAGTTAACCCATAATTTAGGGGAGCATACAGTTCTTGCAAGTTCACCTTTTTGTTTAAGAAAATAACGCGGTTAAAATCATAGACTACAAGAAATAACAGATCTATAACACAGAGACAGAGAAATGGGATCTTCCTTCCTCCACAAAAGCGAACTGGTGGTGAACCTCAAGACCAGCCATCCAGATTAACGAATGTTACACGGGCTAAGCAATAGTTTTGGAGCACCAAACTGGTGGCTCTCCAAACGGTTTCCCTCATCGTTTTCAAAATGTATAGATGTCCGTCTGGTTTTGTTGGAGTGGTTGATGTCTCTCGTTACTCAGTGGTCAGCGTGAGAGGGGTGGTTTAAGCAGGTTCAAGTGTAAGGGGTGAAACTAACACCCCTCCCCTAACGATTCTGTAACTGTAAACTGTATTTAACTTAGGCTGTCTCTCATTGTTTTACAGATACTCCTAGAGACAAAGTACTCTAGATGTTTTCAAGCATCACCGTACATAAAATAGTGGAATACATTTGTTCTGCATTTGTGTCGATACAATTGTCTAACTGATTTCCATTCAGTGACAGAGAATAAACCTACAATGCATATTCAATACGAATATTTTTAATTTTACTTTGTGGGACAGGGTGTTTGAGAGGGATAGCCAACGGGATAAAGAGAAGGAACTTAAACCGCGAACACGAGCTTGTGGGGCGACCACAAAGGTGGATGCATTTCTCTTGGCCACAATCGTGCACCTGGGTTTCCTGTGGTGTAATCCAGATGTAAATAATTGATGTGAGGATAAAAGCCGTTTTGTGAGGGGGAGTTATACATTCAGACAATAGATTTAAAACCCTGCTATAAGCCCGGCTGTACCCGTGCCCCCCGCTCCACCCCGAGCCTGGCCCCTCTCCGTTTGGTGGCCCCTCACACCGCCCCACGTCGGACTAGCGCATTGAAGTGCAAATCCGTGTGTTCTGACTTGTTCCTGGTTGCTGTCAGAAGGATTTTCCCTCTTGTCAGTGGCCGTTTGACTGGGGGCTTTTCTCACACCTTGTTGCTGGGACTGGTAGACGGATCATTGACAGGCCAGTGACCCTGCCCATACCAGATAATGGAAACCTCTTGATTTTTTTGTTCTCCCAACCCAGACAACACTCCTCTCTTTCCTCTCCCTCTCTTTCCTGTCGTTTTTTCATAGAGGAAAGTGAAGGCTCTTTTACACTTTATGAAATGACCCTAAAGCAAAAAGCAAGGGCATGTGTCGACAGTGTCCCGAGTGGCTATTGGGTCAATGGTCCCCCCGATCTCCAGGTCGCTCCTGCCACTTCATAATACGAAAAAAAGGTCAAGACAAGTAGCCGTCGTTTACTTTGGGACGAGAAAACACTAAGAAATGAGGAGAACGTGGCCCATCAATCAATCAATCAACCAATGGTGTTTCTACCTTGAGTTTTTTGGTTTCGGTGCAAACCTGAGACTACTTTCCAGAGAATATGAAATGTGAGATCACCCCTCGCCTAGCCCTTACCTGCAGTTTTTTTGTTTTTTGTTTGTTTCTTAGTCTTCCTTTGTCCATAAAACAACCGCCAATGAAAATATTAAGACGTGGCTTATTCCGCCAGAGGGCGATTTTTATTACCACCGAATGGTTACAACCATTATAATTAACCAACACCGTGTGCAGCCCTCTTTCCTCATAACGTTCTAGAGCTTTGATTAAAGCAAATAAAATATGGTGATTAATATAAATCTGAAGTCGATTACACCTCCTGGTTCAGATAAGATGTGCTCTCTTGCACATCGAGAAGGGATGACACTATTTATACTGTTTTAATGGAGGAATGCTCCAGAGAGCAGGCCTCTTTGATTCACTGCCTAATGATAAGCGTGCTCTGGTCTGTCAGTGGCACAGCCCCGTGGAGATGGCTGTGTGTGGATCTTACACATTTCTTTATGTTCCTGCCTCCCCCCTTGGTCCACCTCATTCTTAAAGCGTGCCAATGGTATAATGGAAAAACCTCAATCCTGGTCATGGTTAGCTCAATCTCATTATAATCCCTCTCGTTTTTTGTATTCCTTCGGCCCGTTGGGACACTGTCTGCCCACCATGCATTTCTTCCAGCCTTGGTGGAGTGGTCTTTTTGATTCGGCCAGGAGAGCCTAATGAAGTCACAGAGAGATACAATTATTTCCCAAAGCAGGGGCATAATGTACTCCAAATTCCCCTCTGGAGGAACGTGATGACAACTTGGTTTTGTACATTAGCTGTTGATCGCCAGTCTAAGCCCCTGCACGGGACAACCTTGAGGTCGCCCCCCGTCCAGACGCTTACTGATGAACCTGAAAACAGACCCCGTTCAAGGCCGCTTCCTTTGATATTATCAGAGCTGTTCCCCCTACACAAGATGACAAATGATATCATGAGATCTTTGATACTTACATAATGGACATTGTTGGACATAGCCTTTGTCAACAAAGTGGCAGTGTAAAGTAAGTAAGTATTACAGCAGACAAAGATAACAAAAGTTTTTCTTTTCACAATTACATTTTAATTGGCTATTAGTGACTTAACAGAGACATAATACAACGTGTTAACGCTTCGTCTGCTCATTAACACATTGTATACCTTAATTGATCGGTAATGTGCTTTGCACATTATCATCACCAAGTAATGGTATATAGTTACAACATGGTAACTATTTGAAGGGCTGACCAGGGCATGGAGGACTATACCTCCATTTGGTCTTTACCTACAGATTTATTTACAATCAAATGCTAAGAAATCATTTACCTTTGAAAGAACGAGTGGTAAAGATTCCCTTTATAAGTATCCTAAAGTAAAATATGATAATTAAATTGTGTGTTATTATACTTTTGTGTGATATAACCTTACATTTTTAGCACCATAAATGGATGAGCAAAAACAGTATTTGCAGAGGTTTCGCAACGTACAGACAATAATATACGAACAATTACCTTTTTTGACATTATATAGATGACTATTAATTAGATTGCCATCATATGACAGTAATTGCCCATGATTTTACTAAACAACTAAAAACTTTTTGAAAAATATTCATTGATATAGTCATAAAGTTCACAGTTCATTTCCTTTCTTTGATAATGGCATTAAAAATATTGTAATAGATTGTGTTACATGTTTGGGCTCTAATGCCCTTATACTCAATATGATATTTTTTTCCTCAATGTGTTAAATGATGCATAACGAGATAGATATAAGATTCTTAACCATAAATGAAGCACTACTTTTGTATATATATTATCATGTTGATATACTCTCCTTAAAAAATAGGTTATACATATTTTATTTTTATTTATTTTTTTGCTACCTGGTCTCATGGCAAAAATGTACCTGGGGGCACTTTTTTGCGAGATGCGAAATACGTACCAATAAGTGTATTACTGCAGTTTCCAAAAGAAATTAACACTAGAGGCAGTAAAACTCTGACACCTTTTATTCCTTTTCCCTCACAAAGTTTCGATTAATTAAGCATAATTTTGCGCACAATTACTTGAAGATATTATGTTATGACTTCAAAACAATTTTAATATGCTTGGGGAGATTTGAAATTGAGATGCTTTTGAATGTTAGCATCACGACATATCAAGCTTCATATCTATGGGTTTTCATAGACAGTAGGTTTGTTCGTAGCTCACCTAGAGTATGGCGATATACTTGAGAGGTGAGGAGCTCCGGTTCAAATCCCATGGTAACTACAGTTTGACAAAACAGTTCAAATCTGCATATAAGGAAGTTCAAATGGGCCAATTTGCATCAACAAATGCATTTTTATATCAATTTTGCGTTTGTTAACCTTATCGGTAGGTTTAGGGTTGGGGTTTAGTGTAGGCAGATTTCTAACACGATAGAGCATTAACTTTAGCGACAGTCCCCGGATATTTTGAATTCTGAACCACCGCAATACGAACCTGAAGCAACGTAATAAAACACACAACCATGTACCTATATCAAAGTAATAAAAACGTGTTTTATAAGCGCTACTCAGTGGACATTTCTCTTTAAAACGGTGACAAAAACGTGCAGTAAGGTAACGTAAAAACAGTGTTGCTAGAAAAGTACCCAGAGGTATGTATTTTTATGAGACCAGGTTGTTTTTTTTGTCAAAGTGTACAATAAACATTGCAAGCGCAAAATTACAGTAAATAGCAATAAGTCCTTGTAGATTTGTAGACAATAGTGCCATGTTCTAAACAGTGACCTCTGATTCTATGGATTTGAACAGTTTCTAAAAATCTATGCTGCAGATTTTTAGACTTTTGCAAGTCACAGCAGGCTGAGAACTGCAGTCTGCAGAGAGAGACTGCGTAATGTGCACATCCAAGATCTAAATATATCTCTACATCTTATGTTGCAAATAGCATGCCCTTACGAATTACCGAAGATTGATATAATAAAATTGGGGCAATAAACCTAAGAAAAAAGAATAATATGCAATATAAGAAAATCTTTCATTTATTTATATATTTCTATTCTGTATTCATATATAGGATGTATATACAGTATTAATGTGTATTTGTTTAAGAACATGTGCAGACATGTGTACAGTGAGCGAGCTGGTGTGTAACGTGGCTTAGGAGACCCCCTCAGGGCAGACTGAGAGGAGGGTGTGGTATCCAGAAGCATGCGCTCGGGGGAGACTGGGGGAAACACAGCTCGTTACACAGCGCCGAAACCCTCCACCATAACCTTGCACCCATGCGGGCCGTGATACTCGTGTGCATAAGATGCCTCTGCAAGTGCTTGATCCAGTCTTCCTGAAATTGACTGAGGACCCTGGAAGATCAGATCGCAGTAACCTGGGGGAAAGCAAGACAGATATGAGAACTCACTGGTAGTGGTATGACAGTGTGTCAGGAGTGCTGTAAAGTACCTGCAGGTCATTTTCTGTTAGATCACTTCAGAGGCAGCGTGTGAAGATGAAAACGCCTTTCTTTTTGGCCCTTCCCCTTGATCCTCGGCCTCTTTCTGTTTACAATCATATGCTGTGAAACAACCGCGTATTAAAATCAACAAAAAGCTGAGTGGCTGGATGGATTTAGATTAGATTAGATGGGAAGAGCAAGTAATGAAATCCTACTACTTGTTCCTTGCTAATAAGGCAATTTCTTCCGTCGCGCATAATGCTCGGAGATGATTGGACACAGCTTGACAGCGCTGTGGAACCGTCGTGTTGCAGTGGATGCAGTCTTCTTATTTTCTGGATCACACAAATAAAAAGTTTGGAGCATGAGCATTTAAATAACATTCAATGACTTGTGCTTTTTTTTTCTGTAGCTGCTCTCCACTCATGACTGCTCTTTAAAAAGGCGAAAGCCATGTTCTATGGCTACATTGAGTGTGTAATTTAGAAAAGGCGAACACAGCAGCTTGAAGAAAATAAAACTGTGATTCCCTGAGTGTCATCACCTCCCACTCCATCTGTTTTACATATCATAAAGATCGGCTGTGCACTTCTGTTTTATGAGGACACGTAGTTGTATGTTCTCAGTATTTGCACTCAGTTTTGATGGTTTGTTTTGTTTGTTTTTAGGGACAGATGTTTGAAACTATTAACCTGCTCTCATTGTATTTTTAGAATGAAATGTGTCATTTAATGCTAATGTACAGCTGTTATATGAAGCTTGACTATATAGGTCATAACAAATAGTAGAAAATGTTTCACATCAAAAATATCTTTAGTAATCAGGATTTTTAATATAATGCAAAGGGAATACAATAATTACAACCTAGGGTTGTCAACTGATTAGATGTTTTGGTCCCTCTTTAATATTAGGTGACTTTACTATATACTTAAAAAATTAATTGTTAGGTACAATGTGTTCCTGTTGTAATTGCCATAACCCAGCGGGCAGCTTGATATCAACAAGACATTAAATATTAGACAAGACTTGATCTGGATGCTGCAACATCATTTTAAACTCAGTTTGGTTGGCAATTTCTTCCAGTGGTAATTGGGTGAAAATAGGAAGACAATACCACATAAAATTGGTTTTATGAATGTTGTCGGCCAATATGTTTGACATTAATTTTTTTATGCAATTAAAACAAAATGTCACATTTTTGACAACAAAAATTTGCATATTTGACCTGGGTTTTTTTTTTTTTTGTTGTTGTTGTTTTATCACCTTTTCAACATCAATCTGCACTCTGTTTTTGATGTTTTTGAAAACAAGAATGTGTCCCCGTGTGGACAAGTTTTCTTACATCATTCTATGCTTGTAGTTATCATCCAGGCCACTGCAGAATTAGCAAAACAGGATTTTGCATATAGATACTGTAGTGCTCCTTTCCCCCTTAATTTTACATAAAGGTCAGGAGCATGAATTGTTAATTGTGTTAATAGTTTATATAATCATACATAATCACATGATTATCATCATTAATATTTTTATTAATTGGACCAAATCAACATTTTTCATTAATAGTCCTAATACAACCATAACTGAAAATTGGAAAATTGGAATTGGAAAAATACACAAGACATGAAGTCTTTTGGTCATTCTGGGTAATATCAACAAAAGGACATACCCAAAACTCCTTCTAAGATGAGCAAGCTCTTTATTGTATTACCTTGATTAAGAACCTATTCATTCTTGGTATTTACATATCTATGTACTCATCTAGACTACTCTGAAAAGCACAAACTTCTCTTTTTTTTCTAACTGGCCTCATTGAACCTCCTGCAATAGTTTTGTTAGTGCTCCACCCTACCAATCAAAGTGTTTCCAGCAGGACATAAAAAACAGACCTGATTATATGAGTCTGGATGAACAGTCCAAATCAAATTAATTTAACAGTGTATATCCAATTAAAATGGACAACCTGTGAAATAACGTGATTGTGGAACTTCATTTAATTTTGTTTTTTTATTAATGAATGGGAGTTTTATTTGGGTAGTGACATGAAACACAGATGTGCAAATACAGCTGATGGTTTTCCAGTAGTACATAAAAGAACGCTATGCGTTTTACATTTGAATTTCAAAGCCACTTTTGATGACATTCATTCTTTTTGTACCTGCTACAATATTTCAATGAGTGGCAAACTTTTACCATGCACTCTCTGAATCTTGTGTTCCCTTTCTCTTTTTAATGGCATCAACTGGCAAAACTTCAGGTTACAGGAAGAGAACTTTGTCTTAAGTATGAAGCGTCTGTCATACATATTTAATATGGAGTGCATGACCTGAAATTGGGTTTAAGGTGCACTGTAAATAATGAAGGCAGTAGAGGTGGAAAAACATATGAGAGCTGCTGTGAAACAAGGCTGTTCAGTCATGTTACACCGTATTGATCATTTCTACCCATGCTTACTGTAATATCTCAAATCAATGGTACGGCACTTAACAAACTACTTTATTATTTGCACTTCAAGGGCAATAACTATTAACAAAAGAATAAAACAATTAATAAAAACCCTATGTTATGGGAATAAAGAATGTTCAATGCAGGATTGTGACCCAGATATCTGAAACCTCACCTGTCTGTCACTCTCAGATTCTTTGATTCCACATCACACTCGAAACAAGACAGATCACACGCTCAGCTGTCAGTGAACAGGCAAAAGCTTCTTGTCATGGAGGGGTTTTGTTTTCACATAAAATTGCTCAGTATCAATGGTACTTCCGAGCTCTCTTTGTTCCATTCACAGTGCATGAGAAAATAGAAATTAATGGCCAATTAGGAGCCTAATATTTTTTCAGCCACTAAACTTAATGCTAAATGGGCATATGTAATCAAATATGTAAGTAATGTATTTTCAGCGTAAATTCAAATAAGAATTTCTGAGCCTTGATAATGGCTTTGTAGTGAAGCATTAAATGCTTCAACAGCAGTTTGAGTTGGTACAGACATATAAAACCAAGCTAATCAACTCAAACATTGTTTTGAAAATAAAGGTTACTTTATTGAAACCTTGTTACTGAAAGAAACACAGCTGCAGTACTGGTGTTTTAAAAATTGTAGTTTCTGAATTTCAGAGGTTGACATAAAATAGCTTTGTAAAAGTAGTATTTAATTAATTTTCTGGGTAACAACAATGACACATGAATGTGTGAGTGTGTGGTTGCTACCTTGGCTCCAGGTAGGATCCAGCTTCACAGATGGTGTTCTGGGGTAAACTGCCACTAGTGGAGGAGATGGCGCTCCTCGGAGTGACCTTCAAACCTCCATTTCCTGCTCCACTTTCTTATTCCCCAGCAGATCCTCTAAAGTGCTAGATTGGGCCTTTTCGGTCCTCTTTCTCTCTCTGTCACCCTGGGCGGGTCTGATCATAGTCCATTCATCTGGTGGGCCAGTTGTATGGTGGATCTTCATCGGAATGCCGGAGGATGTAAGAAACAGTCCATCGCTGCTGGCAAACTTCTGAGAGACAAATGGTTTTTTTTGACAAGTGCGGTCTGGAACCAAACACCCCTTACAATGTTCTTGTACTCCATCTCATCCTGAAGAAGTTCCGTCAAGATGCAGAGAGGCGACTTGCTAGCGCCCGAAATTGGCTTGCCAATCCGCTTCAGGTGACCCCGCACATGATTGGAGAGGCCGGTCTTAGTGTCAAACCAGCCCAGGCACAGCGGACAGGTATGCTCTGTTTTAGACTCTGGCTTATCTGCCATGATGAAAGCACATAATTTAAAAGACTTTAAAAGAATAACTTTACTAATGTAGAAAATGTTTTGTACACATACATAAATATAGATTATGGATTATATAATTTAATATTATTATATATATAATTTATTATTTATTATATTTAATATAGCATGTGTGATTTTAGTGTTTGAGAACATTATCTAAAAATCACAATGACTTGAACAAGGAAAGGTGAACAATATTTATATATATAATATATTTTATTATATTTTATTTTTTATTATATATTATTTATGCATTCACCTTTTCTGATTCTGCGATTCACTGAGGGGATTCTTCTGCGTATGCGAGGCTGGCGGTCCTGAGATGCCACTTGTTCTGGTGACACCACATGACGAGCATCATAACTTAGCCCCACCCTATGTAAGTGTCCCTCTCACTGTGGGTTGGACAAGCCCCCACCCCAGACTCAAATACTGCGGGGCAATAGGGACAGCACTTCCTGCCCACCAAAGGCAAAGGGTTGACAATATACTCTGCATAAGGGTCACTTTGCTGATAAACAACATGATCAGGGTTATCCTCATTTATTATACTCCCAATACACTCTTCCTTCACTATAAATCTACAAATATCCTCACTGTCCACCTCTATGCTATTGTCTGGATTAGTATGATTCGCATAGTCCGGAATGTTTGTTGTTGAAAAGGGATGAAATAATCACTAGAGTTATTGCTATGAAACCGATCCGAAGAATCTTTGGTGCAGTCGCTGAAATCCTGAAGCACAAAAAGCTTCATAGTCCATCTCCCTCTTGTGGTGTACTAGAGTCCCATTGTGGAGACTCAGGCTCACATTTTGGAAGACGCACATGAGGGAATATCGGCATGGGTGTTGCGATATGGGATTGACATTTTTCTTTTCGAGGGTACTTTGTGCCGGCAGTGTTTGCAGAGCTAAAGTACTGCCGGTGTTGAAGGATCTTTTGGACAGCTCTCAGTGCCAGGGTTCAGACAGGCTGCTTTACTCACGATCTCTGTTTTCGTTGTAAGATGTACGTCAAAGCTGGAAAGATATTTTGTCCTCTTTTCGGAGACAGCGCTTTCATATTCTTGATTGTCTTCTTCGACATACGGGAGACCTGTTGTCACGTCTATTTTCTCTGTAGGCAGAGGGGATAATTTGCTTGGCTTGTCACTTCTCAGTGAGAATGGTGACAGCTTGTTTGCTGGGCTGCCAGGGCTCCATTTGATCAGCGAGGAGCTGAAACCATCACAGGCTTTTTGTGTGTCTTTGCTTTTCACATTAAGGTCAGCTGAGCCATTGGGCCTAAAGGGCAGCTGAACTCTGTCCTTAACAGACCGCTTCTCTGTGCTTTGAATCTTTGGCATAAGTAAAGAGGAATCCATGTTTTTGGGTTGGTCCAACACAGCTTTTATGTGGTCATCCACATTGCTGTGTGGTTGAGGTTCATAATTCCAAAATTTTGCCCGTGGATAAGCTCCACGTGCTTTCTGAAACCATATATGTTCTTACTTCTAAATGTGCAAATTTGACATACAAAAAAGTCGCCAGTCTTGCCACATGTATTGTGTGTGAGCTGTGCACTCTTGTTGCCTCCATTTCAGTCCGTAGTCATGTGATCACATTCCTCACAGCTATAAGACGTCTTCTCCTTCTCATTAGTTTTGCTATGATGGACGAAAGTTTTGGGGGCACTTCGCTCCAAAGACACCACTGGGGACACTGAAGACAAGCTCTTCTTCCCTCGACATCTATCGTACTGAAACCTTTAATCTCTTCCATCAGCCTCTCCCCTCCGCACCTGGTGATTATCATGTGCTTTTGCAGAGAGGTTAGATCTCGGAACGAACGCCCACACTCTCTACATATAAAGGGTCGGGGAATGTCTTCTTGTCTCTCACCTTATTATTCCTATCTAAATGATACATCATATGCCTATGCAAATGCCGTCTTCTCCTTGAAATTATCGTTGCACTTTTGAACAGGGGAAGAAGGACAGCTCCTCTCCTGTTTTTGTCTCTGTCTTTAACTGAGGCCGATTTTTCACCCCATGTAGGTGTTTGTTTCTTCGCGCGCTGAACGCTGCTGGCCACCTTCATCACATCTCTCTTCCTTCTTCGCATTGAAATTAGCTCCTGCATTGGCAGCTGACTTGTGGTCATACAATTTCTTTCTCCAGGCGCAAGCCGGCATATGCTTTCAAACTTTCCGGCTCTTTCCTGAAGGCATGTTCTTTGTTAATGGACGACTCAAAATCTGAGTCTTCATCGGTTAGGGAATTCTGGGATGCGTAATCAAAGCCATCATAAACCTGTCCTCCAGTGTCAGCCCTCTCCATGGCATGATTTTTACGCATCCTCCGTCTTCGCTTGGCAGGTGGAGCTCCATCAATCTCTACCTTTGTTCTTACTCCATCACCTGCTACGCTGCTTTTCAACATTATCCGCATGAACTTCTCCTGCAGGCCCCAGTTCAAGACCATCACAGTCATCAGAGGAGCTCTCTGACAACTCTGAATCAAAGTCCCATAAGCACCCTGCTTTGATTCCCTTTCTAGCCAACAGTCGGCTGATTGGCCTGTTATCCAAGCCTTCCCCCACCAGCACATCTAAGGGGGCCTCACCTTCACTGTTGTTTGATTCAGATGAGGCCCGTGCGGGCTGCACTTTTAGGGCGCACCCTTCTGTTTTCTGCCGGGTGTCTGATTGAAGCTCACTGGGAGGTGGTAACACCTCAGGGCTGGTGTCTGTCCCGGGAAGAGGGGACATGTCTTTGTTGTGGACACAGGGCTCCTCTGAGGTACAGTGTGAAGCAGCTCCATTAACAAGTGCGCCTGAAGGCAATGAGTCGTTTGTGCTGGGGGCAGCAGGGACGCTACGCACAGACAAATGGGTCGGGCTGGACTCCATTTAAAGGGTTTTTGGTGGCTGTCCAAGGGCAGGGGCTCTGGTGGATCCAAGCTGTTATTGTTGTTGTTGTTGGGAGAAGATGTGCTTGTCAGCTCTTGAGTGTCATCAGAGGAAGATTCCACCTCTTTGTCTTCCTCTGCACTTTCTTTTACTGCCGCCATAACAGAGACAACACAGTCTGCAAAATAGAGACAAGCGATCAGTTTCAAAGTACAGCATCTCCATATAACTACTTGTTAAGGGTTTTCAATGTCATGGTGCACAGTGTCCATGATAAAGGGCAATAAAACATATAGATGCCAAGGTCTCTTTGTATGTTTTTTTTTAGCTTTCACCACAAAACTTTTCTTTTTTTTTTCCCAAATATCAAAAATATTTATGAAGATGGTCCTCTCTCTGATAAACATTCCTGTATCTTGTTTTTTTTTTTTTTTGTTTTCTGTATGTTGGTTGGAACATTATTTTATAGGCAGCACGACATACCTTTTAGCACTCAAAGGTAATAAGCAGTTAAGCATTTTTGTTATTTAAAATATTATAATTCATTATGATATAGGTACAGTTCTTTTTGCACTGATTGTTTTTTATTTAAGCAATCAAACAAATATATATCAAATTAACGTTTAATTTCTAAATGAAAACAGATATCAAAAAGAGTTCAGGGTCATTATAGGTATGAATTGTGTTTTAATGTATTTCTGAATAAATTAATATATATGCCTAAGGAAAAGAAAAAGTACATCACAAATACGAAGCATCAAAGAAATCAGGCTCTCTAAAATGTACTAATGGTGGCCTAAAAACCACGGCCATCAATTTTTTTTTTTTTTTTTTTTGTCACAATATGCATCTCAAACACCCCACTGTCACCACTTTTTTTCACAACACACCCCAACGTTAGCCCTGGAAGTCCTGGTGAGGAAGCTTAATTATGTGAATGCACCTCTGGGATCTAACCTTCCTGTTTCTTCCACCAAAGTTCTCAGCCGCCTGCTAAAATTGACCAATTTCCATGGGAACAAGCACACCACCAATAAGATCATATTATTCTGTCCCTGTATCACTCTCTGATGGTGCCAAAGCACATCCCAGCACGAGACTGGTGTTGTTGCTTCAAACCTGACAAATTGGCACACTAGCAGACACATACCAGTATACACAGGGAGACAGACACACACACACACACCTCAGGTAGAAATGCTCCGTTCATGACTAGCCAAAGAAATAAACCTCAGGTGTCATCAGCCGATCTAATTATATTTTGATGGTTTTCAACAGCTCAACAATCCAGCAAACCTGTGGGACAACAGGACTGTGTTTAAAGGGTGTGTTAAAGGGCCCAGGCTTGCTGTTGTCCTGCTAGGCCACCAATATATGCTCCGAGGATTTGACATTCAGCACTAGCTGCTCTCAACAGGAAGCCCGCGTTGCTAACGAAGTGTGTTAAATTCAGTGTTAATGAGTGGGCTTCACCTGTTACCACCTCCTAGGTAAACCTTCCGAGCTCCATATTCTCTCCATCTGTTGGTGTGTGAGGGGCTTTCGGAGGGAGAACAGACGCTCTGCATTTAAAAACGAACTTCACTGCAAACCTCTAAACAGCAGGGTGGCAAAGCCTCAGAATATGATTTCAGCTTTTAATTTTACAGGCCTCATTAGCTTCCCAGTTTCCACACTGATCTGTTCCATACATAAACAAACAGCGTTCAACTGCAATGCGTCTTTTAAAAATTCATTCGCTTCTATTTACTTCATTTAGTCAATGTTAAAAGGCTGCCTTTGCCCTTGCTGGAAGCTATTTACAAGGATTATGAGCTTAAATATATTTACGCTCGGCGCGGAGATCAATCTGAAGCGATTAGCTCTTTTTTTCTCAATCTCGCTCTAACTCTCTCCTTGAAATATGCTCAAATGTAATGAACATTTTTGAATTCACAAACAACAATGAATCAGAGGAGGTCCCCCTGTGATCAGTCTAAATTAACTGCACAAGTAAAAGAGCACTTAACACTTACACGACACACATATGTCATGTGCTCTCTTTCTCTCTCTCTCTTTCTCTCTCAGCCCCTATTCTTTCCATCAGCCACTTGTTCTAACACTCGAGTTGCAACCTCATCTTGAGGTTACTGCTGAAAAAAATAAGAGGTGATAATTGCCATATTATCATTACACATTATTCTGGAACCCCAGGAAGGTAAACTTTTTCTTGGATATTTATTAATCATAGGAGAATACAAACTACTTCTATGTTCCACTTTGGTGTCTTCAACTTTTTTTTTACACCTACTACACTTTTATGATGGTGACAGAAGGCCAAAAGCTGGAAGTATATGTTCCAAGAATACAATTATGAGGTGCACTACAAGTGCAAAGAACCATTAAGTATATGAGACACTCACAGGGACAAAGAACTAAAATCTCTATCTCTATTTAAAAATAATAGCTAAATTCCTAAAGTAGGATGAAGACATGGAGCTATAATGCATTTTCCATTTTTAGATGTAAGCTATGAAAACAGGGGAAACTGATTGCCAAAAACACTTCAGACTCATTCAACTGAATGAAGCTGTGAAAACCTCTTGTAGTTTCCTCAGATGCTTCCCCTAAAAGAGAGGACTACGAAAACAGGACCAGGTGGGGCAAGTCATTCAGAGCAGTTATCTGTCTATGTGAATCGGCAACATGCCCAAATCCATTTTACTTTATCTATTACTCTTCTCTCTTTTTCTTTCTTTTTTTACCTGTCCTTCATTTCCCCATCCTTATCTTTCCTTCACAGAAAAAAAAAAAACACATCTAAACAAAGAAGAGAGGCCGTGGCCCCTCACGTACAGAGCAGAGAATCTTCCTCGGTTATGGGGGTTATTGATTTGTTTGACACACTGTGAATTTATGAAGCCGCCTCTCAAGTGTGTGAAAGGACTAACAAAGCACCGCTGTGAGCAAACAAAACAGGTAGCTATTCAAACCTGACACCTCACAGAGACTGAGGAGAGGCCTGGTCTTTCTCTTCTTCCTCTTGCCATGTTTGAGGAAAAGCATTGAGTTCAACTCAAACCAGACTCATGAACACAGAGCAGCAGTGACGGGGGGAAACTCTTACTGGGTTTTCACAGCACATGCTACAGGTTTTTTTTCACACACTCATATATTTGGGGAATTTCCATGTTATAATTTGATTTATAATTAATAAAAAATTACTTGAATTAGAATTTGCAAAATGAGTTTAGAGGTCTCAGCTAACAAGTCTGGGTACCTAACACTTTATTTTAAGGTGTCCTTGTTGCACCTGAGTTGCAACGTTGCTTATTGCCCCATGTACTTACTATTAGAATAACAATAAATTATGCATAATTACATGCAAGTAAGCCAACCCCTTTTTCTAATCGTTCTCCTAACCATATAGTAAGGAACATGTGGTTTATTTAATATTACTCAGTCCTTAAATGTATAATTACACGGTAACATCTTAAAATAAAAGTGGTACTAATGATAAACTAATTATAAAGGCATATTTGCAAATTGTTTCTCCTGCTTCACTATTAATTTATTTAACTTAAAACAACATTATTTAAGGCTCTCAACAGTAAGGAGCAGTGTCTTCACCCTTAAAAAATGTAAGCTATTTGCATTTTGATCCACTCTGCTAGTTATGTTTTTCTACTTAATTTTTCCAAAAATAAATGGGGGTAGTTTTATAAAAAAAAAAAAGCCACACCTTTCCACTGGGTATAGACAGATCAAATAGGTAGCCACTTTATTTTACCAGTCTTTTTCTCATGTACATAAGTTTTTTACTTATTGATAGTAATTACAATAACTAGGTAATTAGCTAGGTACTAACCCGGAACCTACCCCCTAAAACCATAATGCCTAACCGCCAGTAAAGTTTACACTTATTATTCCCAGGGAACTTAAACTTAATGTTCGGTTTGACACGGTAAAGCAACATTGTAAGTACATGGCAAGTTAAACGGTTAGTGTAAAAATGAAAGTTGCAAAAACCATTGTAAAATGGTGTTATCTTAGAAAGATTTGGCCAGGAAGCCTTTAATTCCAAAAGTGAACTGGCATCAACAAATTATATATGGTTGTTTTCCATGGGGAAAAAAAAACCTTTTGCAACCCCATCCCACACCACACTGTCTGAGCTAAAGGAAAGCCCATTATAATTTACAATTAGATTAGGCCCTCATTTGGGTTGCACCCCCAAAGTTTTTTCGTACAAATACATTTAGCAGAGTATTGCACAAAAATGTTGGAGGGGGTTTTATTCCCCCTCACCACCATTTTCTCCTTTTCATTTTTAAAATAAATAAAACCTAAGGATGCCACGGCAGAGTGGACAGGAAAAAATGCCAAGTTTGCTTTTTGGAAAAACACCTGTGGGGGGAAAAATTGAGAAGATCAGCACAATAAATTCGGCTTCAAGTATCAACAAACTCTCCACAGAGGGTGGCCGGGGGCAGCATTAACCTTTAAGAGGGAGTCGCTTCCCTTCTGTGTCGTAAAAACATAAACACGCTGCCTTTACCAGGCGCCAAGGATTGCACAACTCTAACATTCTCGGTGTGACCCACCAAAGCCACTGCAAAAAAAAAAGTTTTTGGGTATTTTCACAATGGCAATTCATAGTCCAAAGGTGATTTGCAAAAACGGTTTGCGGGGCCTTTGGTTCAAACAAACTAAAAAACCCGGATTTTAAAAAAAAAACACAAAACAGTCCCACCCCACAACAAAATTGGGGCGCTTGATTTCAAAAAACAACACAAAAGAGCTCCACAGCCTTCCCCAAAACCCAATTTAAAAGGAGCCTCGTAAAACAACGTACTCAAGTGGGGGGGGGACTGCCAAATTCACGCAAGTGCTCGCCTCAGTGCTGCCTTGTCCTTAAAAATAGAAGCGGAGTGGAAAAGAAACGCCTGCTTGTCCTCCTGATGGTAGATTTAAGGATTCGGGGAGGAGGGGAAAACGGGGGGGTCACACTGGGCCTTGAAAAAGGGGGAAGGGGAGTGAAGTTGGGGGGGACCAGGTTGGGGTTTTAAAGGACAGAGCAGGGATGTTCCAATAAGCAGGTTATAGGAAGGAAAACATTCCAAAAAGGGGCGAGTTCACAGGAAAAAAAAACCCCCTATTGCCAAACCTTAATCCTAGGAAGGACGGAATTCTCCTGTGTGGAACAGTAGAAATTAGTGGGTTGCACAGGACGCTGCTGACATGGCCTTTGCAGTTGCTGGCCACGGTGGGGTAAGAGGAGGATTTAAAAAACCATATAAATACTGACAGCTCTAAAAAGCAATACCTTGTCCAGAAATATTTAGGGGGAACAGGACTAAGGGAGGGATGGGGTATGAAGGGGGGAGTTCCCGTGGCTTTGGTTCAGTTTATAAACAAACTTTTCTTCTTTTTTTTAAAAGGGGGAGGAAAGGAGCGCAGGGAAAAGAGAAAAAAAAAGGCTGAGGCCAAGGTCTTGGGGGTTTTCAGGTTTTAATGAGGGCGACGTCTTTAGTGGGGTGCCCGGGGCGTGGTGCGAAGTACCGCAAGGGGTTTGGGGAAACACAGGCCCCTTCAAAAAACCACAGTAGCCTCCTCCCTTCCAAATTACAGAATGCATGGCAAAAGGGGGAGTTTGGGGGGGGGGGGGGGTTGTTGTCAACTTAAGGAAAGGGGGCGACGGAAAAGGTTTTTTTGGCAGTTGCACTCCCACGTGGTAGGTTTTAAAAACGGTGAGGCCAATATATCTTTGGGGAGAAAAAAAAATAAAAACAGTGGATTGGTTTTCCCCTTTCTTCTATGTTAAAAAATATGAAAAAGCCCAATGTTTGCCATGAAATAGTAACCGTCACTCTCAGGTCATGAGTTGGGTTTGTCCGGGCGTAGTCTTGTTTTTTCACTTTTAACATGGAAAGGTGAAGAATAACGGAGGGGAGATGAATTTGAATACTTGTGGGGGCTTTACGGAGGGCGGTGGTATCTACACGCTGTGATCGGAGGCCCACGACGTCACATGCGGGGTCTGTTCTTGCTTGAGTACGTGGGGCGAATAAGTAAACAACGGAGCTAAAACCTTTGTCACTGTGGCCAGCTTTTGGCTGAAAGGGGGGGGGGGGTACCAACGTGGGGGGACCAACTCGAGATGGAAAAGAGTGTCCAATGTCAACGTTGGGTCTACATTGCTGAGGAATGGGGATCGGGTCTAAGCAGCGCAAGAACAAATCCATTACGGATTTAAAATTTGGGGAGAAAATGTCAAGCACCTCAGGTTTTCGGGATGAAAAACAAAAACCTTTTATTTACCTTTTCTTAAAACGTAATGTGCCGCGCAAGCACCTAAGGCTACAGACATGAGCAAACATAATAAAAAGGCAGGAAACAAGCGGAAAAGGGTAAAGGACTAATGGACGGCAGAGGAATCCTAATCTTAAATTAGGGGACCAAACATTCAAAGACTGACCTACTCTGTTTAACCGATACTTAATCTAAAATAACCACCAGCTAATCATTAAAAAAAACGACCCGTTCTTTAACTGCCACAAAGCAATTGTTTGCACTTTCTGGTACATATCCCCCTGAACAGGGCCTCCCTATTAGGATATTAAACAAATCATCACATTTTTATTCAAGGCCTGCTGCGTGTCAATGGCATATATTAAAAGCTGGAAGAGGGGGGCGGAAGCTGCTAGCGGTACGCCAGAGAACGGTCATTACACACCAGAGGCCCCCACTCAAATTCAGGAGGCCAACTCCCCAAACCCATATCAGATGGCATGTACTCGATGTGGTTTTTTTTGTTTTGTTGGCCCCTCATCGGCTGCATGCGTGCAGAAGGAGAGGGTTAGGCAGGGGTGTGCTACAGGTAACCCTGAGAAAAGTCCCCACTGTGGAGATGTAGTAATAACCTCACGCGGAGGACTCCCGGCAAGCTGTTTAAAGGAGGATGCGTACGCTGAGAGGACCAATGGGAAACAAATGAGTATAACAGTAAAAGTATACAAATAGTATACCAGAAGGAGAGGCTCTCCTTCTTTGATTACAATTAAGGTGCTTCTTATCAATAACAGGGGCGCTGAAGCCACTTTCCCTTGCTTGTACCGTTGGTTGTAATGTGGCCTTATGCAAGCCATACTTGTCCCTGTAATGTAGCTGATTCTGAACCAAAAATGTGCAAAACAAAAGTTTTTTTTTTTGGTGTTTGATACGCAAAAAAACAGTTGATATTTTAATTATTTTTTGCGATATAAAGAAGAAACATTTAAGATGGTGGAAATATATTCAGGTTCAGAAAAACATATGTAAAACAGTTACCGGTTCTGACAAGGGCAGGTATATTGGATAATTAATTTTTGTCTAGCATCCAATATAAAAAAACTACGAGATTGTAATGCTTAAACTTGTAATACTAAAACAGGTTCTCAGCCAAAACAGCTTAAATGTGATATATTTACATAATTTAGCATATTTAGTGGATAAAGCACAATAAGACGAAGGCCTGACATAATGTTCAGCAATTGCTTTAGCTCATTTTAATTTAATTATTATTATTATTATTATTATTTTAATTTAATTATTATTATTATTATTATTATATTTACAATTTAAGCCACGCGCGAACCAGAATCGTGTAATTTCCACTGGTCAGTACCACTGGATGACCAAACAGATGGCTCTAACAACATTTGAACATACTTTCTATAAACCAGATTTAACATAAAAATAAAACAGGTAAAAGCAATAGGAAGATCCCACATTATAAAACAAAGTCAGGGAAAAGCGAAAGCAAAGGAAAGATATAAAATAAAAAAAATAAAGAGCAAACAACATATATATTTGTTTGCGGGTATACGCTTAAAAGTCCAAACAAATATAAAAAAAAGGAAAAAAGGGTTGTGTTTAGGCGTTTGAGAGACAAAAGTATAACAATTTCTTTCCTTTTAATGTTGCCTTTTGTGTTTAAATATTTCAAGATTTTTCTTTAAAAAAAGATATGAAACTTATAATGAATTAATGCGTTGACATCAATTTTTCTATTTTTAAACTCTTCTTAGACGAAATGGCCGTTTCAGGAACCTTTCTTGGGAAAACACATCAATAAGCAGAATCTCCAGTCTATGTAATGACCGCCTGCACAGGTACACCATTTAACACCCACTCTCATCTCCTATTAAATCCCACGTATTAATTCAGTGATCTCTTTCATGACAGGAAAATGCCTCTCCTACAATCCCTTTCACCCTGAAACCTCTGGTTTCAAAGGTCTAAAGAAATCACCTCAAAAACTCCTGGCTAAAAAGTGTGGAAATTCAGAGCGAGATGGTTGGAAACTCACAACCTTCAAGGAGTTTCGCAATGGAGAAAACAGTGGTTTGGGGGGGGGGGCTGTGACAGTTAATTATCAGGCAAAACTTTTGGCCTTTACCCTCTTCACACATAGTCTATAAAAACAGTGGATTTTTTTTTTTATTTCATTTTGGTTAAATTGAGCTGCTGCGTGTGAAGAAAAAGGACACCCATCAGAGACGTTCGATTAGGGAACATTCTTCACGGCCTTGGTCATATTGATCTGGAAATTTCTTACGAAAAACACGTTTGTTCCTGATGGATTCTGTTCCTCTGCAGGTCACTTTTTTTTTTAAATGTCCCACAAGAGGGACCTCAAATAAAAGGGCGTACTTAAACAAGTATGGAATTGCATCAAGCAAAAATTCAGTATCACTTACTGAATCAGGCTACTACCGAAAATCAAAGAAATACACAAACTTTTTTCCGAGTGTCTTTACACCAACGTTTTCTGCTGTTCCTTATAAGGGCTAAGCACACACCTGTCAAACTGTTAACCAACGATTCCTATACTGGAAGCAAAATAAGATTCTTTAAAAATAGGATATGAATGGCACAGCAGTTAGTGAATCTTCAGAGAGGAAGCATTCATTTATACTTTTAACTGTAAACAAAGTTTAGCACACTGCGGAGCATTGAGGTGTGGATCAAAAGGCCTGCGGACCACTGTACGCGCGAGCAGAGAAGTGCTATCAGAGCAGTGGAGATCTGGGAGCCCGAGGCTGATGCAGTCGTTTTGTGTCGCTTTGGTGTGACGCCTGTAGAGGACTTAGTTAGTGTGGTAAACTTCTCTCCATAAAAGCTGTATTCGGAATAGGAAGAAAGTGTTTATCATTTGTGACGTATTCATAACGCTGCTGGCGGGGTGCCGGGTTAACCGTAATGGCGGGAGTGAATCACATGCTCATTATTCTGTTTCCAAATTATTGGAGAATTGCCACTAAGAGTAAGAGGCAACGCTCTCGACTTGGAAGTGGGGGGACTCTAACCGGCGACAATCGCATCTGTCAAATACATTTTTGGGCACACATTCCCAGAGACCAAACTTCAGTGACTAAAGATACCGTTTGACATGCAGAAGCACAGACGAGGGTAACTATCTTTTCGCAACTATCCTCTCGCTTCTGTTGGATTCCATTGTCCCATTACACAAAATTATTTTGGCAAGTTTGTGCCAACACAAACACATATACACCCAGATTCCTTACTTTTTCTGGCGCTATCTGGGCGGAGGGGGGATAGAGGAAGATGAAGGTTGCCAGGTTTTCCAGGATGAACTTGAAGTATCCCAAGTATGCCTGTGACCAAGCGTATTAATCTGGACCAGCTTGGATTTAATTATGGAGCTGGTTGAATCACACCCAAGCTATACGTATTCCAGAGGCAGTTTCTATGACATCTCGTCGTCCCTACAGCTCAAGGTGTTGGAGGACATGACCCCCAAAATATGGAACATTACCACCACACCCCTTGTGACTGTTGTATAGGCAGCCGAGGAGCACAGGTTGTCACCGGCTTGCCACTAGAAAACAAATAGCGAAGATCACAGAATCTTACTTGCATTCGCTGTGTCAATGCACCGTAATTTCTTGGTCAGAATTTAATTCTATTTTAAAATGAAATTTCCCCACACGAACTCTTTAAGTAACCAATTTGCAATGAGTAAGGAGGGGGGGAATATGGTGATTTGCTACAATACCAGTAAACAAAAGCCTAACCCTACATGTATATTCTTTTAATACATATATGCGTTCCTTTAGCGTCAGCATCTTTTTCCAAAAGCATTGGCCCACCATGTAGTTCTCAGTAAAACCAACTGGAAAAAACATGGAACACCTATAGATAGACCAGAGAATTGTTAATATTAGGACATGTCACTAATTAGGCAGGTTAGAATAGGATATGTGTAGCCAAAATGTAAGCCCACCAAAGAGCAAGCGAGAACATTATTGTTAGTGTAGTCGTTTAATCATAAAATAAAAGCAGCTCTATTATTGCAATTTAAAAAATAAACTTATGATAAAATGCTAAAGTATTCGTTGATAAGCCAAAGCTGAATTTTCAGCAGCGCACCTCCTGTTACCGAATTGCGGTGCCACATGCTCATTACTAATAGACTTATTTGGTTTTGAACAAACACTTTCTTCTTATGATATCCACATAGTTAGGATATGAACTAAATAATTTTTACATAAGAAAACCATTGGTGCATTTTTTTAGGATTCTTGAATGCCACTAGAATTCTATTATTTTGCGGCTTACAGAAAAACACATATTTTAATATTGAATGCCAATATCCATATCAACCAACAATATCAACGAGCTGCTGCTAAATCATTATAAGGGCTAAACATATCATTTCAAGCAAAAAAAAGCTCAGTATCATGTCTAATTCAGTGAGGAGTCTGGTGGCTGTAATGAATGAGGTCCACTGCTACTGTTAGAGGGTTAAAAGATACTGTGATATGAGGCAGACTAATAAGTTCAGAGAAGCATTTAGCACTGTAGATTTTAACTAGGCATCTCTCTCTTGGGGCCTATCCTCGAATTAGATTTATGCATGTGCTCACCGTTTCTGGCGTAGGAATCAACTAGATTAATGAAATAGTACCTCGGCCCCAGCTGGCAGTAGTTGCTGGCGTTGCTAATTTCAGGCCAGTTGTAATTCCATTAAAACAGTCCACTGGTGTCTCCATTTAGAACACGGCGAGCTGGGGGAGCGCAGGCAAACAAACAGGGACGATGGGCACGATTTTTGTAGAATTTGGCACATTCTAGAAATTGCGCCCTCATGTGCCAATATATTTGACCCCCTTGCTGAAGTGGGGCCACATAATGCAATTTGTTTGGAAATCGGTCTGGAGTCTGTGCTATGTAATCTGTTCTTTAAAGGCTTTGATTATACATTGAGGGACATTTAAAGGTTGCAAGGTTGCAAGTGCCTGCGGCCATGTTCCTGGTCTTTACCCTCCTCATTTATCTTAAGTACTTGGATTTTCCCCCTAAATCTCTGTTAGGACTTGTGGTTTACATTTATATTACGAGTGATTATGTATCAATATTGCTACGGGGACTGAAGGCAAGGCACTGTGGATGACCTCTGAATTTACTTTTAGGGCTTTTCAGTAGAGGAAAAAGCATCCTTTGAGATGCAAAATGAAGTGTGGCATTATAACAGCCTACTTCTGAAATTCTTGCTTCTGATTGGGTCATTGGTAGAATCCAGCAGTGGAAAATAAAATTCCAAATAATGATTTACGGTGTCCATGCAAACAACTTCATTGCATTGGGGATAAAAACTGCTCATGTCACTTGGTGTGCTCAGTGTTACAACAATACTCACGCAGTCTCTATAAGTAAAATTAAAAAATAAAAACCCAAATGCAATATTTAAGTAACTGTGTGGAACTAACACTCCGTAATTTGGTGGTTGCACCTCTATAAAACATATTCATTTAACAAATAGACACGGGGTTCTTTGGTTTTATCTTGGGTTTTCTTGGCATCCCATTTATCCACAGTGTCATCGGTAACAGGCAAAACAATATCTGTAATGACAAAGGTATGCAGTTGTAAAACCAAAAATGCTCAGATAATTAATGCATGGAAATAAAACAATAGATTGGTGAAAAATGAAATTAATGATCCAAACCAGTAAGCGGCTACTTACAGGCACATGGAAATATAAAAAACTAGAAGACAAATATGCAGTTCACAACAATTTGCATAAACAGTCACAGAAAACACCAACAAAAGCCGACAAAGCAAAACAACGGGGGGTTATATTACGAACAAAGCCAAAATGCGTTGAATTTAATAATAGTAACCGACAATGGAAGGGTAACGGGGATTTATCCAATAATTAGATTTAGATGGGGCCATGGTCATAGGGTTCACACCACAGGTATGATGTTAAAGTCATTTTCTAGAAGCTACATCTAAAAAAATGGCAGTACAGCTATTAAAAAGTTCTGGGAGCGTGCAAGAAATTTTCATATTGGCCTAGTATTTAAGCACCATCAGGAAAATGAGGCGGACTGTGGGTTGACAAGACGAAAGCAATAGGCGGCGGGGGATGTTTGGTTGCCGGCGGGTGCGAAAACGCACGTTGACGCAACAGACTTCCTTCCAATAAAGGTCGCGCAGAGGCGCCTGTCAGACGAGGAACGTCAGCCAAAACGCGTTCTGCGCTCTTCCACGTGTTTCAAAACCCGCTGGGACTAGAGGGCCGCCGCGACACCAACTCCCCGCTGACACGTGAAAAAAACGGATCGTCTCATCCAGTGACTTGACAACCGCGTTTGGAATCGATGTGGACACCCATTCTTGTAATAAAAAGTGTGTATAAAAAGTTGGGTTTTCACGGGAAACAACGAGAACCGGCGCGAGTGCACGCACTTCAGAATGTCAGGGGAGCGTCCAACTTCTTCCCCAAAATGCCGACCTACTATGTCAGAGCCATAGGCGTATGGAGGGGGGGGGGTGAACAACGGAGGGGGTGAAACTGTTAGCTGTGCGCGATGTCGGCGAACTGGGCACGGTGTTGACCTACATGATGCCCCGTGTATAAGCTCTCGTGCCCATGCAAGGACTCAAAGCCACAGTGTACCCTTCGCCCGCACTGTCAATCTCCCCCAACACGGTTAAACAACCCATCCGTCAAAGGGAAGACGTTTGTAGAGCATACAAACCTACCTTCCCAGAGAATGGACACTATAACCATGGACAAGTTTGTCATGGTACTTGATTACAGTCCTTTTTTTCGTCCTCCATCCGTTACAATGTCGCAGATTTTGCCTAAAAAATCTGCAGGTTGAACTAAAACTCCAGCAGGGATGTTCGGTCTGTGCGTTCACAAATCACACCATAAAATAAAGACAAAAAGAAACGTTTACATCCTTTCGAAGGACAAAGTAATGAAAAGTTAAGGAAGTTTTGTTTTTCACGGAGGAAATGGTTGCATTGGGTTGTTTTTTAAAAATAGGAGGAAGTAGAGACATACATGTAAATCCCCGGCTCGCGATATGGTTATTATCACAGACACGGGAGAGGTATGAGATCTCTTTCGTTAGGGTGAAACGTTACATGCTGGGTTGAAAAAAACACAGGAAAGATGGTGGGAAGGTGGACTTGCACACCTAGCGATGTGTGTGGTGAATAATGGAAATATGCGCTTTTATTTTGTCAGTGATTCATAAGGCATATTCTTGCTGGAAATTGTTAATTGCAGTTATAAAGCTGTTTTGATAAACACCAGACCACACAACTGTATTGGTTTACAAGGCATATCACAAATAATGAATTAAACAACAACAATTTTTTAAATGCTAAGGAAAAAAGGAAACACACACACACCACACACACACACACCACACAACCACCCGGACACACCAACTTGAAGTTGGGGGGTTTGGTGGCCCTTTGCTGGGAGGGGGCTCACCTAAGTCGTGGTTATTGAAAGGGTGAAGAGAGCACTGGTTATTCACTCCCCCCACAAGGACAACATATATTTTAATTACATATTACAATTATTAGGCACAGTTTACATAGTAAAGCATTCGGACAAAATTTACAACTTTTTTGTTGTCATCAGAAAGGGCTATACAATGTCTAAACATTTTGGTTTTAGACCTAATAGGAGCGTCGTATCTGTTTATTATTGTTTTGAAAGACTAATATATATAATTATATATAATTAATAATATATTAAAAAATTTGTGTGGTAGTGTGTGTGTCGTGTGTGTGGTGTGTTGTGTGTGTGTGTTAACTAGGGTTATTGAAGGCACCAGATAAAAGTTAAGAAACCAGATTTCTTAGTGAATAATGTTATTGTAATTTAAAGTTTCTAGTCATCAAAATATATCTTGTGTAATTTTAATTGCGTGTGAATAGAGTTTTCAATGTAAAACACACAATTCGTCTCTATATTGAAATTGCTAATTATAGGTCAGGCTTATAGTTTCGCTTCCTTCCTGGTTCATGCACAGCAATCTCACAGTCACTGTACAAGGATACATGGTTTGTGAAATCGCTTCACATAAATGAGCAGATGAACATCTATCATAGCCTCAGAATGTGTTTGGACCACACTGAGCAGGTGGGTTCAGAGAGCTGTGTGATAAAACCGTTGACAAATCAAATGAATCAATTTTATAAAATAACAATATACATTGTTGAAACCTAAGACCAAACCACTTACAGTTTAAAATCATATGCTGGACGCCACCTATTTTCTTGCAAAAAGACCATTAAACCCAGGCAAGTTAAATTAATACTGAAAGAGTGTTATTTTACATTTCTCGACGAAATAAATGCAGAAATAAACTTTAGGGGCATCTGTTTCAGAGCATGAAAGAAATTCTTTTAATGGTCTGCAAAAGTTACACTGAAAATGTTTGAGTTTTGGTCTGCGGGGAACAAGAGCAGAGAATATTCTATTAGCTGTTTGTGTATCATGTTAGTAGTTATTCCCTACCTTGGGGTACAATGAGGACATTTTATCCATTTTCACTGGCTCCACATTTCTTCTTGATCCCGTACGACTGCCGCCTAAGCTTGGAGCCTGGAGCAATGGTTTCGAAACCATCACAGAGAAACTACAGTAGTATTACTGATGCCTGTTAACAGGCAGAAAAAGAGACGGTTGTTACCCGTTTTACAATCTGGGGGCAGACAGAAGATGAATACAAAGGATTAGAGAGTTCAGTTCATTTTACCCGAGGGGTTTCTTTGTCTTTACAAGCAGGTCAGGAGCAGGACAGCAACCACTGTTGTTTCATGTTGTTCCTGCTTTACACAGGCAGCTTTGTGACCTAAAAAATTATTAATTGAAAAGACATTCTTTCCACTCGCTCGCCTGTCAACTCAAGGTCACTTTGTCTGTGATCACCTGTCCTTAAGGAAGAAGTTCAGTGTTTTTGGGAACACCCACTGTTTAAATATTGTAGCTCATAATTGTTTTAATTATGGTCTGATCATATATATATATATATATCTACTATATATATACACACACACACACAGTGGGTTAAAATGGCGTATTGAACCCATCACCATTTTATCGCAGTAAATATATTCTAGAAGGTGCTGTTCGGCATGAAACTTTTCACCAGATGTCGGGAACAACCAAGTAATCCATACATTACAAAGAAAACAATAACACATAAAGTATTATTACTAAAATATTAAATACCTTTCCCCGGGTTCATTCCATTTGATTACACAGAACTTAATTTCTGACCTTATTTTGTTTTGCTTTTCTTTTTTACGTTGTTACCGACATCTGGTGGAAACATTCGACCGTCAACAGCCCCATTTAGAAATATATTTATTGAGAAAAATTGTCATGTGTTCAATACTTATTTTACCCGCTGCGTGTGTGTGTTGTCCTGTGTCTGTGTGTATATCTATATACACAAATATATATATATAATGGAATGGAAAAGTTATGGAAACATAGAAGTGAAGTAAGAGAAAAACATTCCATTCCAGAATGAAGTCTCCTCTTTGCAGAAGATGACAAAGCTCACAAGGTGAGCAGCAGCAGAACGTGTGCTCAGTGTGCATGCGACATGCAAGGTCTTTGGACAACATGAATTGAAATTCTTCTAAAGTATTCTAATAAATTATACATTTATATAGTATATTGGGGACATCCGTTCTTTCCAGTCTGTTCATGAAACAGGTCAGTAGATGTAAACTTTTGCAATAGCTTTCATAGTTTTTACGGAATGCTGTTTAAAAAAGGACAGAGGCAATTATCTTTTGTCTGTGGCAGTGTATCAAACGGTCTATCATTTAAATCTGCAAGCATTTAATTGCAGCATTTTATAATATAATCATGTTCATTTTAAATAATAGAAAACACATCTTCTCCTCACAAATAGCCAAGAAGAATCAATGAGCTTGTTTGCTTTCTTTCCTTCATCATCTTTTCTAGCCAGGTCTGGTGTGTTGTTTGATCCTGGTGTGTCATTATATGTAAATGTATTGAATTCATCTCCACTTACCTTCCTGGAGTTTGTTTGTAGTGGGACAAGTTGTTGACAGCATTTTTTGTTATAGGTTTATTTGATTCTTTTTTAGTTTTGCCACTCCATTAATTCAGTGCACTTTCACACTCTGTTATTGTCTCTCTTCCTACGTGTTTGGAGAAGTGTTCTCGGAGTTTCGAAAACTATGAAAAAAACTCCATGCCAGAGGCTTCGTCTACCTCCTTTTAACTGAGTATTGGCATGCGTGTAAACCTTTAGCAGGCAACTGTAGTTTTTATATGGCTCTTGTGCTGTGCTTTCTGAATTGTTATTAGCAAAGCAATTATGGCAAAACAGGAGGAGTTTAGGTTATCACAACCAGTTCAAGTTATTCATGTTCAGAGAAGGGTCGAGTAGGTAATTGGCTTCCAAGAAGTTTTGTAGTTGATCTTTCTGTAAACAAGTTTTAAAGAATGTGGATCTTTGACATAGATTACAAAGCCAGAGGCTGGTTTGAGGTGGCAAGTCGTCTGCTTTGATGTTGCCTTTGGTGGGGAGTGCTGAACAACGTTCTCAGAAATCAGAAGAGGAGGGGACCTTGGGCAAACAAGCGAAAGAGCTGATTAGTTCTGCACACTGGAGATTGAGGGCAGAATGATGAAGGTTTCTCTAATATTTGTTTTCATTCCACGAAATATCTGTGGATGGAAGAAAAAGAGAAGAAGAAGCTGACATATCACCCGATTCTTGTTTCTCTTCAAAAGGACTAAGAAAATCTTCGTGGACATATTCTGTTGGTAGTTCCTATGTTTCATTGCTCATTACTGCCAAATAAGCCGTATTTGCGCCTCCACAGATCATTCTAGAAAA
The DNA here is from genome assembly GCF_018340385.1 of Cyprinus carpio. Lineage (NCBI taxonomy): Eukaryota > Metazoa > Chordata > Actinopteri > Cypriniformes > Cyprinidae > Cyprinus > Cyprinus carpio. The sequence continues at coordinate 709,585 of NW_024879260.1, forward strand.
GAGAATTGTCCAAATGGGACCCAAGGTGCCTGTTGTCACACATTAATGTTTATATTCAAAAGAATAAAAGGGGGGGAAAAAAGTGGCGGGTTTGTGCCAAGGCTTACAGGAATACTGTCAAAAAAAAAAAAGACCTTGGCTGGAATGTTTTGTTTTGGGGCCCCGTTCAAATATAATTGGAGTCGTCCTGGTAGATGGCTGTGTTTTAAGGCAGAAATCTGGAGATTTGCACTGTCTGGTTCATCTCCCTTCTTTCACAATTAGAAGCAGCACTGGTTGAGAAACACACAGTTGATTTTTTTGTTGTTTTCAAAGAGGGAAAAGAAACATAATTAAAGCAAGGTGTCTATGTATCTTATATTCTGTGCTGCGATGTGTGTTATTTGCTCTGAGATCTGGATAATCTACACCGGGGAATGCAGTAGTTTCAAATCAACACTGCATTAGGGAATCTATGATGATGTAATCTTCAACCCTCTTTTGTTTCTGTTTTACCATTTTTTTTAACCCAGCTCTCTTCATTTCATCAATATCATCCAATTTTAGCTTTTCGGGTTTAATTGCCCAAGGGTTGAAATAAACAACAAACAAATATGATTTCAATGGGAGAGGGCAAATTTTTTTTTTAACAGTAATGATTTATTTTCGTATTGTCACTACTAGTGTCACCATATATTGGACTAGATTGTTAAATGCCCACGACCGACATAACCGAAGGGTTTTCAATTATGAGATTGTATATAACAGTAAATTACTAAATATAAAAATTAAATAAACAACAATAATATAACAATAAAACTTACAAAACCCCTGTCTTGGTGTAAGATTGTTGTCTCTTTTTACCCAACAAACATACAACAAAAAAAAAATGTGATATTGAATAATGAAACATTTGCGCAATTTGGAAGTTTGGACTTCAACAAAACAGTGACAACTCTTGCCACGGTTCTTCCCCCGATATTGTTCCATGTTAAACTAACAAATTGAAAAACCTAATTAAAGGGGCTTGAAAGGTATAGGCTGGAATAAGAAAGTATAGCAGGCTATTTGATTATGATTACAGGTTACTAATTCATCTTACTAACTTTTTCACTGCATGTAAGTTTTAATTTATTGATTAAACGACTGTTAAAGAAAAACCAAAAAAAAAAAAACCAAATAAAACGCTAAATGCATTGTTCCTCTGACTCTTGAAACAGCAAGGAGGCAGTGCCAGTGTAGTTTTGTATTTCGACAGCCTTTCCTATTGTAAAAGACAGTTTTTGTAACTTAAATTTACAGCTGGATACAACTACGATCTGTATAGGTCATCAGCAACTATGAAAACGGATCTTGTGCTTTCTGATAACCTTCCCAAGAGGTAGCATATTAAAGCGACAATGATGGTGTTATTCACTTGATACAAAAGAGGTCTGAAGCCTACAGAGATTCTTGAGTGGTTGTCTCATTGTGGCAGAAGAATGTGCCCAGTTTGTAATTCAGTAATTCGCCCCCACCCCCCTGTTCCTTCCCAGGTGGCACGTTAAAACGGTATCTGTCCAGCCAAGCAACTTCCCCGTACAACCAGCTGCAAATGTGCACATATTCAGGGAGCATACGGCAAATGACTGGCAATGCAGACTTTGGTATGATGAAAACACACTCTCTCTCTCTCTCTTCCTTCCCTTCGAACAGGCAAGCGGCTTCACTGCCAAAAAGCGCAAAACATGACTAGAAATTGTCTTCAAAATGGACCGTTGTTGAATGTGGGTCTGAACAGAATTTTAACAATGCTATATGAACCACTAGAGGTCGCTGCCGCAAACAAAATCAAAACCGCTACTCCAAACAGCTGAGACAAAAGCTGATTTCAAACATATAACAAATACATGTCTCTAATGTTATGTAAGGGGTTGAGGAAAATGGCATTTATGAGTTTACTGAAAAAGAGTGACCGCTCTACAATAAAACAGAGAACAAGTTTTTGTGAATACTAAACAAAAACATTTAATTACTAGAGGCTAAATACATGATTTCTCGCTAGGAACTAACATCTAAAAAGTGCAAAAAGTTAGTCAGAAATATACATTTACACAAAAACTGACACTAAACTCAAACTTTCAGATGCAATCTTTATTTTTTAGCTCAACTGTCACGGAATGGAATAAACACACAGGAATGTGGGGGAAATCAAGGAGGTACCTCCGGAGACAGGAAGTAAAGCACAGAATTTGGATTGAATGTGCCTTGATCAGGGGACTTACCCATTGCGCATTAAAGAAACTGACATATGAACGGTTGCTGTTTACAGGTGTTTATTACCACGACAACCGTCTGAGTCTGTGGCACCTGCAGGTGTACGGCTTTACGTACTGTGAGTACCATGAAGTGCTCAGGACTGACCCCTGATTTGCTCCGCAAACATTTCCGAAGTTATCATAGGCCTGTGTGTGTCCAGCATTTCTGGTCGATCTGAACCAGCCTGAACCATGCCATTAATTATGAATGTTATCAGTCTTTTGCATGCCAAAGTAAATTTCTGCATAGAATATTACGAAGCAGAAAATCGTGTGAACTTTGTGGGAGATCGGGTAGCCTACAAAATTTAATTTGTTGGCTATTTTACAAATGGGAATGACAACAAATTGATGACATGGATAAAAAATAAATAAAAAAAGAACCTGACATATCATACAAAATTGTGAAAATCCTTTTACATGTTAAGGTATTCAGAACAGAACAACATAAAAAAAAAACTGAAAAAAGCAAGCTATAAAAAAATCATAGGACAAAATTTACATAGCCTAATATGCCATTATAATTTGATTTTGTAATTTTTAATTGTATAGAATTATAAAATAAAACCGCAATTATAATCGGGCACTGTTTCTCGGCTTTTCCTTATTTTTCATATTTTAGATATCCATCAATTATGGTGATGAAAAAAACATGTAATACCGGCCAGGTCACCCTGAGGGGCTTCCTGGTCACTTGGATATCCCTTTCTTGCTGACGCATCGATGCGGGAAGTGGAGGTGGCAGTTGCGAGAAGCTTCTTGTATATGCTGTCTCAGGTGATGCTCCCCGTCGCCAGAGATTTGTAAATTTGAGCTTGCCTCTCCCGTGCGGGTTCGGCACCTCTGCGATGCTTAGGAAGCTTTAAGTACGCTAAGCTCTGTGTACTTTCTGAAAACCATATGGTGGTGAATGTGCACGTTGAACACGTTTGCGCACTTTCTAAAATCCACATAAGGGGAAGTGTGCACGCAAAGACTCTGCGCACTTTCTGAAATCCTGTTACGGTAAGGGTTACGCGCTCAGCTTCCTTGAGTTGGTTAGACCTTGGTTCCTTGGGCTCCCACTCAGCCAGTGTATCTTTATTTATACACTTCAAGCATCGCTTCCCTCAACATGAGGGGCTATTTGGGCGGGTTCTCGTGGTAGTTTAGCAGCACTCCCCTTTATCAAAAAGGGTCGCCCTATGAGTGGCGCTACTCTTTCTGAATTGTCGGAGTTCTCCGCTCTCACGTGAGATTGAGTTCTCTGTTTTTCCTCCAGAGCTGCTCCAGCATTATTACCACAAGATCGAGTTGATGACTCTCAAACATATGTTTGGGGATGCACCATTCCATCTATGAGCTGCTCTTTCAGAGTGCCATGAGAACCCCCTCCTTAGAACAGTATTTTAAAATCCATGTTATGATAAGTGTGCATGTGACTCTTTTGCGCACTTTCTGACAATTTTACCACTGTGGTAAGTTTTGCACGCTAGTGCTCTGCGTTCTTTCCTAAAATCTATATGGTGAGGGCTCCACGCTGTTGCTTCGTGCCCTTTCTTGAGTTGGTAAAAGCCCAGTTCATCTTGGGCGCCCACTCAACCTATGTTATCCTTGGATACCTATCTAAACAGGGTGTTGTTACTGGCTAGATCTGTTGAGACAGCTCCTTCAGCAAGCTTTTGCGAGAGCAAGCGGTGGTACTCGGGCGTAGGCCCCTGTGTGACCGGCAAGACTTAGTATAAAATGCTTAGGTTCTTTGCCATACTTCCTTTAAAGGAAATCTTTCTTGATTCCAAGCCTTCAGCTCTACCCCAGGCCGAGGCCCTAACAGGTAAGTTGGGTATGTAGCCTAGGCCTTTGGCCATAAGGGGTAATGTCACAGACAGCCGTCTAACATCCCAGGGGCAACTCCCATGGAAATGGTAGAGTTGGTACTTAGTGTTCGCCTATGATTCTGGCCTGCACTTCCCCTCAGCATGGCGGTGTGGGTTTTTGTTTACTGTTCCCCATAGCGACCCCTAGAGGGGACGCAGTTCGAAGTTCCCTTGAAAGGGAACGTCTCAGGTTACGAATGTAACCATGGTTCCCTGAGTAGGGAATGAGACACTGCATCCTCTAGCTCCCTGCCATGCTTCGGACGCAAGGCTTCAGACGAAAGAAGTGAATGAAGTGTCCTCCCGGTGCCTGTTTTATAGTCGCACCGGGTAGTGATGTCGGGGGCTGTCGCTGGCCAACTCGTTTGTGTTTTTTTTCATGTATGCTTCAGACAAGGTCACGACGAGGTGTTTCCCATAGCGACCCCCTAGAGGATCTCAGTGTGCCGTTCCCTACTCAGGGAACCATGGTTACATTCGTAACCTGAGACGTTTCCTTTATTTTATTAAAAGCACAAAGTTTTTACTGATATTGTGAGTGCACACAATAAAAACTAGGCCCCTTTACAGTTTAGAATGAGGTATTACTCTTCACCTTTATGAGCAAAAATTGACTGTGTATTAAGTTGTTTTCCACTGTGTTTGAAAAACTGCAATGATCGCACCGGCGCCTCCATGTCCCTGCAGAGCGAGCTTCAGCTTCAACTCTCCACACAAACGTCTAGGTTAAACATATAATCTAAAAATTGTGATATGCTTGAAACGTTTTATATCTATAGATTTATATTTTATGCAAGTCGTGATGATTTTGAGAATGCTAAATTGATATACATATAGGCTATGATCAATTCAATCTGTCTGCAGCTGGCTGTTAAAAAACACACACACACACACACACACACAAATAACAAACAAAAAAAAGTTCCAACCATTTTTCTAAAGCTTTGCTTTTGATATAGTATTTAAAAAGCCATTTTAACATGTCCATGAAAAATGTAAAAACATTGGACACAACTATGGGGCACCATTTTGCAGCAGCAAGCCATCAAATCAAAAACCTCAAGGTGATCTAAGAAAATGTGGTGTGAAAATGTATAGGGCCCCCATTCCTATATTTTTGCCTGGGGCCCCCTATTCACTAAATCCGCCCTGGCCTTGATTCCCTTCCGGCCTTGGAATACTGCCTCCGAAGGCAGCCAGTATTTAGAGATTGTCGGATGCAGCCAGTATACATTGTGGCATTACACTGCCATGGCAATAGATGGCGCTATCAGGCGCTCATGAAAGACGCTAGAGATTAACCTCTTGCTGGCCAGCGGGCTCAGTAATAAACCTGACTGCCGCTGTGGAAAGATGTAAGATGTATGTCTTCTCGTGTTTTTCACAGGTATGAATATATTTCATTAAAATGTTCATTTCATTGTACTTATGTAAATCAAAATGGTGTAATACAAAGAATTTGAGTTAGTTTTGAAGTGTATCTAATCTAAAAAAAAAAAAACCGACACTGCAACAGGTGTTGCATTTCTTCATTCCAAAAGAATTGAAACCAAAAGCCGCCTTTCCATTTAAAAAAAAGTGTCTCACATGGCTCCAGAGGGCGAACAAAGGCCTCCTATAGCGAATCGAGGTGTTTTCGTAAGAAAAAATATCCATATTCAAAATGTAATAATCACTTTAATTCTAGCTTGCGCTCACTGTTGCAAAACTAAGCAGTTCTGGGATGTATGGGGTCAGCGTATGCACGTGTGCCGGTGAGTCTCGTGAAAACCAACGTTTGTTTATAGGATCAAAAGAAGCAAAGTTTCCTTACTTTAGCAAAGGAAAATAAGTCTCCTCTTTGCTTATATCGAAATCCTCTGACATTCTTCTTTACAAATCCTCGTTTTGTACTTCTAATTAGTGACCGTTGTTTTGTTTTGATTTCTCTGCTGCGTTTCCGTATGCGTCACTTCTGAGCGGCGCATGTGCAAAGCTGACATCATACATAATTCCCCCGGAACTGCTTAGTTTACTACAGTGAGCCCAAGCTAGATTAAAGTGATTATTAAATTTTGAATATATTTATCAAAATATATTAATATAATTTTCAAAAGCGCATCGATTCACTACAGGAGGCCTTTGTTCCACCCTCCACACAAACCCCAAGAGCCGTGTGAGAAAACTGTTTTTTTATTGGAAGGGAGCTTTTTATTTCACGTCTTTTGGACTGAAGGAATGCAACACCCGTTTTGAGTTGCCATGAAACGGCTGTATGAAATATAACTCTGAGGGGTTGGGATTAGTCTGAAAGAAGAAAGTCATATACACCTAGGATGCTTTGTGGGGTGAGTAAAACGCAGACTAATTTTCATTTTTTGGGTGATCCCATCCTTTAAGCATTATTTTGTTCTGCAGACGTTTTCCCTCTTGTTGTTTTATCCACCATCTCTGTTTTTTTTCTGATGCTCGGCTCGGGGCTAATGTCCATTTGAATGTTCTCTCCCTCCACCCCACATGAGTAGACAGGCCCCCGTACGGCTGACTGGCTACAAGTTTGTTTTGCTACTCAGCCCCAAATCAGTTTTCTAAAGCGTACCGTGGCAACGGCACCGTGGGGAACAGATTGACTTCTGTAAAACAGGAGAGAAAAACGAGGAGACAGTTGCATCAGGTTCGAGCTCTCTGCAGTAATTTATTTTAAGAAATTTTCTTCAGCAACCATCTCTATTGTTAAGAGTCATTTTTATGTTTCACATATTAAATATTCAGTGTCTTTTTTAACATTACAATGAATTTGCAGGGTCCAAGTCAATACAAAATCCCTAATAAAATAAACCTCTTAGCACCAAAATGCATGTTCACTTACTCTTCGTGCTTGTATTTTACACATTATTTATCAAAATGAAATGTAAAGACAACGGTAATATTCACCAGCTATTTTTAAGATACTTAGAAAACTTCCATTCACAGACATTTTATCAGTATCATGTCACACTACAGTACTGCAAATCATGCTCAGAACTAATAAAGTGCTTCAAATATAACTTAAACTTCATTTAAAACTGTAACCAATTTTTGTCTACACTCATTGAGCAAAAAACATTTCCAACCGATGGTGGGGAACTAACATACAGTGAGCTAAACATATCTGTTAACATTGCAAGCTCAAAAAAAAATATCTTCATGTGCATATTTACATGGGAAAGTGTGTTGAGCTAATTTGCTCTCTAACGTAATGTGCACGTTGTCAGTCGACCATTACTCTGCTGGACTTTGCCCTCTCATCTCAAACCTCGTTTAAAACAAAATCAGAAACTAGACCCTAACGAAAATTATTTCACTAAAACAGTCCACGTCATATCTCACATACATTTCAGCAGGGCTAAATTCTAGCTCTGAGTTATTTTTTCTACATTTACCCACTGTAAAACAGGAGAGAAACGAGGGGAGGACAGTGCATCAGGTTCGAGCTCTCTGCAGTAACGAGAAACTCACACTTAGCTACAATAAACCCGTCACCCGACCCTGCCCCTGCTGGCCCGGAGAGTCAAACACTACACCATTAACTTTGAAGTAGGAAAATCACATAAAAAATACAAACCCGTGAGAAAATTGTTTTTAAAAAAAAAAAAAAAATAAATAAAAAATACAATAACTTTTGTTCAAAATAAAAAGACAATTAATTGTGAAATACACAATACGACACTTTTGGGGTCGTCACATTTGCATTTTTTTATACTTTTTTGCACTGTCATTGGTTAACTATGATTATTATTAGAAATAATGACTGTATCTATCTAAGATTCTAAATATATATTTTTTCTTATACAAGTATACACACTATATTTTTGATCAAAGGTATCCCAGACAGGCAAGCAGTTTCGGCCCAGATACGGGCCATATCTGGCCCGCATGGATTTCACGCCGCTGGGCCAGATGGTGGGCTGGATCTGGGGCCAACACTATGTTGCTGTCTGGGATATTTTGCATACCTCTTATCAAGTGTACTTCTGGATTTGTTGTTTGTTTAAAATTGTATTTCACAAAATGCACTTTGAGAGTGTTCAGTTTTGAAAAAGAAATAATTTAAAGAGAAATTAATGCAGTAATAAACTGCCTACCGCTGTCGGAAAGAGAGAACATTCTGTCTTACTCGGTATTTTTCTCACAGATTTATTCAATCGATCCCATCAGTGGCAGTAATGCATGTATACAATTTGCTGGGGCTGGCGCCATATATGCTCCCTAGGTACTGGGGTCTCGTGCAGGATCCCGCACATCTTAGCTCTGGGGAGATTGTCATTTGAAATGCGTGGGAGCCTGTGGCCGCAGTGTAGCAGGGAACGAGACGGGCCGGTGTCAAGTGCGCGAGAGAGTAACTGACAGTCAGGTGATGGATCAATAATGACTACCTTAAACTCTAACGCCGGGTGGTGGTCTTCAAGATGGCCAAAAGAAACTTTCAGATTGGAGTCTTAGGTCCCCAGTTGGCAGACTGTTGTTCAATTTCTCATAAATGATGGCGGTAGAAAGCCTGCGCAGGTTGCCAGCTCTAAGTAAACGCTCAAACTTTAATGACCTGATTGTCAAACTACACCAGTAAGGTGAGAAAGGAAAAGCTGCTGAAGATCTAGGGCATGACTCAGGCTTCTTTTGCCACTTTTGCTCCTAGTCTCACTGTGGCTATCAGACTCGGGGGCAGACACAGAGTTACGCCGCCTGAATCCTGGTAATGTTGAAACTTAGTTGTTGACTGTTTGATGGGGGATATCAGCGCAACACACTCAGCCAATGGTTGCACACATACAACTCGCATGACCGGGCTGAGAGCGAGCTCATACATCATGCACTCTCCATAGAAACATGAGGGAGACATTCTAACACAACCATGGCGTATTGAGCGTAGTAACCCACATTTCACCAACACCCTTCATCTATGTAGCAGAGAGACATGGCCTGATATTAGCAGTCCCGTGAATCTCTTCTGCACTAAAGTCAAGCTTGCAAGATTTTTATATCTCGTGCACATCCAGTACCGCTTATATAGAGCTATCATATACCCAGCAGTGAAATCTGTTAGAGGACTCCTAGGCTCACATGGACATTGGCATAATTAATTTAAAGAATAGCAACAGCCAGTTATGAAAATATACATTAAATAGAGGTAATGAAAGAATAACATAAAATGTTAAACAATAAAAATATAAGAATAAACTATACAAAAGATGTATAAGCTGTAGAATTAAATATAGAATAGAAGCAATGTGCATAATGTGCATGAATAGGATACTGTAGTCTTAAGTATTACGATACATAGGATTGTGACAAGAGGGGGCAAATGTGCATAGGTGCATGTACTGTAGTCTTAAATATTAAGGATACGCAGGAGTGTGCAAGAGGTGAATGTGCAAAAGCAAGTTGGTGACATCTGTCAGTATGTCAATGTGAGGTAGGAGAATGATGAGTATCTTACTGATTAAGAGAAAAATATAAGGTGGAGTCATGTAGATGTTAAGAGGCTGGTTTTGAGTTGTGAATGAAGGGAGCTTGTATGGGCTGGGATAAGAAACTCCGATGGCCTAAGTCTCTTCAGTTTTTTGGCCATCGGATGGCGACTTATGGAAGCGCTTACCCTGATGGGCTAGCAACGTGAAAAGATGGTTACTATGGTGTGAATGGAGTCCTTGATGATTTTAACAGCTCTCCTTTTGCAGCGTTTTGAGGTAGATGTTCGCTGCAGTGAGGAGGAGAGCAGACCCGCTGAGATGTGCTCCACTAAGCGCAACAACTCTTCTGTAGGGGCTTTGCAGTCTTGACCTGGAGCTGTTCCGGCATACCACCCTGAGATGCGCCTGAGTTAATAGCACTTTCTAAATGGCCCCTGAATATAAAGGTTTCAGGATTGCTGGTGAGAGGTACCCTGAATTTCCTCAGCTGTCGCAGGGTTGGTACAGTCTTTGCCTGGTGTTTTATTAACCTGTGTTTGGATGTGCGAAGTCCAAGGTCAGGATCCCTCAGAGATGTTTACATTAAGGTACTTGAAGCTGCTCTACTCCTCAGTCAGCGTGCAGGGGTCCCGCGCTGATCTAAGAGGAGATGTATGGGGCTAGGGCTGGGTGTCTGCTGTCTCTTCCTGAAGTCAAGCAATCAGCTGGGCTTTAGTTTTGCTCTCACATTCAGAGAGAGACAATTGTCCTGGGCACCATGATGTTGTTTTCTCTACCTCATCCAAGTATGCAGTCTGCATTATTGTTGTGAATGAGGCCTCGCCAGAACCACAGTATCATCAGCAAATTTGATAATGAGATGTGGAAGGGTTTGCTGTGGGAAGACACGCCAGTCATGTGTGTGATAGAGAAATAGTAGAGCATAGGGACGTTCAGAGTGAGTGAGGAGCTGGAGGTGAACTCTGGCCTAAACTTTCACGCACTTGAAGTCTGGCAGTGAGGAATTCTTGAATCCAGTTGCAGAGTGAAGAGTTTAGACCGAGGTCTGTGAGTTAGAAAAAAAAAAGCAAGCTTGATGGGAACTATAGTATTGAAAGCTGAGCTATACAAAAAAACGGGGGGAAGTGGGGTGTATCGTGGGGGGATAAATAGCAGCCTTACCGTAGTGGGCCTTACATAGTTCCCGTTATTGGGGCGTCAATGTGCGTGAGAGAAAGAGTGCCAGTATGTGAGAAATGGCATCTTCAGTTGATGCTATTGAGCAATAGGCAAACTGAAAAGGGTTCTAAAGTATCTGGGATGGAGGAAGCAAATGTAGTTTTTTGACAAGAGGTCCCTCACAAGACCTTGATGACATATTGATGTGAGGGCAACTGGACGATAGTCATTAAGACAAGGTGTTATTGGTTTATTGTTCTCATGAAAAGGGATGATGACAGATTTTTTAACCGGAGGTGGGTAATCTCTACGGGCAAGGTGGTCAAGAGGAACTCATTAAAGATGGATTGTAAAACAAACCTGCGAGGTTGATCAGTGCAGGACAAGAGGAACCAAGCATAACACGGCGCAGAAATCCCGGCTATCAGGACCTGCTGCTGCTTTCCTGACGTTCACTTGCTTTAGGCCCTCACGAACCCATCGGCCCTCAGGACACGGTGATTACATGATTATCGCTGCTCTTTACTGCTGCTTCCTGACACGCTGATCGGCAGATTCGCGCTGCTTTAGATTGGGGTTTTCAAAGTGGCCGTAGAGGAGAAGAGTTTAGCTTTGGGTCAGCCAGCGAATCAGGATCTGGCTCTCACCTCTCTGATGCAGAGGATTTATTTCCAAAGGCACAGATGGTCCTTAGTCCCCCTGCCACATGCGTCGGGATTCCCCCCAAATTGAGCTGGAAATGTGGGACTATTCGAGATTCCCCTGTAACGGAGTTTGGACAGCTTTTACTGCGTGTTGGAGAGCATAGCACAATCCTTAGTACTCGCTCATGTTTCCCGACCAAAGGCCGCCGTTGTATGCTGCAGTGCGTTGTGTTTACTGCTGCACGGATTGTTCTGGTCCACCCCCAACATGGTTTTCTGGATTAGAGAAGGACCTAATAGTTATTGTTTGTTCAGTTGCTTGCTCGGCTAGCGGGTGTTGTGTGTACAAAGCTTAATGCTACATCCTTGAAACTCGCTGACGTCAGAGTGAACTCACTCGGAAATGTCCCAGTCTATGTCATCAAGAGCCGCCTGTAGCATGGCTTCAGAGTGGGCGGACCAGCGTGTCACCCCACCCTCTGCACCAGGGGTTCTTGAATGAGCCTTTGTTTATATTCGCGGTGTGAGGGAAAATGGCGGTATGATCCGATTTTGGCCAAAAGCCTGTAGTGAGTGAGCTTTGGTAGGCATTCTTAAACTGAGAATAGCAATGACCAGTGTATTCGGTCCCTCTGGTTGGACAGGACATAACATGCTGGTTAAAAGTTCAGGCATAAACCTGCCCTTGGTTGGGCTTTAGTTAAAGTTCCCCAGTGATGATAAGAGCAGCATCAGGATGTTTGTTGATGTTGCCGCTGAGTGCATCGTGAAGGCTTAGACAAAGCCAAGTCCTGCTTGTGGTGGGATGTAGACAATCCATGTAGCAGTAAACGAAGAGATCGATGAAAACTCCCGGGGCAGATAGAATGGGGCGGCAAATAATAGATAAATGTTCCAGATGAAGGCAAGCGGGAGTGGAGCAGAGTGGAGATATTCCTGGGTGGTCACAACCATTTCCCTTGTTAATCATGAAACACACTCTCTCTACCTTTGGATTTTCTGACTGGCCTCAGGGGCTGTTCTGTCCATCCATATAAAACAGAGAAGTTATCAGGCAGCATTACAGCAGTCTCCGGGACCAAGGTCGTGAGCCATGTTTCAGACAAACAAAGGATGGTTACAGTCCCACGTATGTCCATGGGAAAAACTTATCCTGGCTCTAAGATCGTCCATCTTATTCCTCCAGAGACTGGACAATTGGCGAGCAGAAAATGCTCCGGAGGTGTTGCTTTCTTGATCCATCGCCTCGGGTGGTTATTCAAATGTGGCCATTGTTCATCTCGGTGTTTCGGAGATAATCTCAGATGGCCAAGATGGATTGGAGGGGATAATAAAGATACCCGCTGAAACAGGTCTGTGAAGGTGGTGTCCAATGTCCGCAAAAGTGTTTGTCTTTGTCGTAAATGAAATCAGCGTGCAGACGTTATGGGTGTGTTAAAAGAAAAAGAAAAAGTAATTTTTAAAAAGTAAATAAAAACACAATCTAAGGGGGAGCAATCTGGACAGTGTCCAAAATCGGCGGCTCCATCTTAACCAGCAATGTCCAAAGTCTAGCAGTCCCTGGAAATAACTGGAGTTAATGGCACCTGGAGGGGGGAGTACCTTATGAAAAAGGTGGGGGGCTGAAGTCAACCTCCAGATCTGTATGCGGCCAGAAATCATGGACACATGGGGGGGTCTATCAGAGTCCCCCACTTTTAATCAAGTCAAAAACTCGTAGCTGTCCTGTTTTAGGTAGCAATATCATAGGCCCCAAAGGGTCATAAAAGAAAAGCCAGTCAGAACCAAAAAGTTTATGTTTTCTACTATTCTGGAAGAAAGCTTTAGGCATTAGTGGTGGCCCCTCCAGCAGGTTAAGTTGGCCCATAAACAGCACAATGTCCGCGCACTGGTAAGAAAGGTGTAAAGCAATACGCGAATGGGACAGATTCAGGAAATAAGACAGTCGGATCGCAGGGATGGTCAGGTGTATGGTGGGACAATGCTGTTTCTAGCCTATTGTGGAGAATGACTGCACTGTATGGTTTAGAGATGTTTTCCAGGCTTCTCAGTGGCGTGTTCCTTTCAGTCGGGATTGTCAAAACTGTGTCAAAAGTTCCAGTCCAGAACTCCCCTAATCATGCCTGTCTACCTGCGGGATGACGACAGATAGTGGTTGCATCCCATGACCTGCAACTCAAAATGCTGATTAGAAGATGATACACTCAGTACAAAAGTCCTATAATACGGTCCGACACACAGCCCTAACTGTATAGAGAGGTAAAGGAATATGTTCAAAAGCTGCTTGCTCATGGCTGGATTCAAAAGTACATGTCACCCTTACTCGCTCGCTCCCCGTGGTCTGCGCGGTGGAAAAAAGATGATGATGTGCCTATTCATCTTTGTGTGGACATAAATAGTAAAAAAATCGCTAGACCGCACATCCCCTTCCACTTATTCAGGATCTATTGGATAATCTGGCACATTTACTCATGGTTTTCCATATTAGGACAAGGCAGTGTATAATGCACCTAGGGCTTTGTCGAGGAGAATTTCTAGGGCATCTGGAGGCTTTCAGCATGCCTTGGGGATTGTATGTGTTAGGGAAACGGGTCAATTTAGCTCAAAGGGAATCATTTAAGATTTTAAAGGGAATTTGAACAGAATCCCTGTTTACGGTAGCCGGATCACAGCTCGTGAGTCAGCCAGTGATTCATTGAACGAGCGGATAACCATCAGAACTATTAAATAGGATATTAAAATCCAAAATATAGTGAAATACAATATTTAATTAGCACAGTAACAAGATCTGGCAGTTTAAGACCCCCAATTAACTTGTAAGCACAAAAAACTACAAGATACTTCAATCTTTTCAATATATAAATAAGGCTATTATTAGATAAATCTAAGACATATAAACTAATCTTAACACATAAGCCATGCAGCCTCACATATTCACAGACAAGTATGTCAGGGAGAGAGGATAAGGTGAGGAATGAGAATGAAAAATGTGATATGCCCAAGTTTACAGCAAATATGTGCATTTGCAGTAGACCTGAACAACCATCAATCACTTAATTAACCTTCGAATTGAGCTCCTCAGTGAGGTTAAATTTATATATTAAATGCACCAGTTCAGCTAGAATCTTGGAGGTACATTGCATTGCCTGTGTTAAGGGGTTCCCGTTGTTGTCGTAGTTGCAGAAAAGGGGGTTTCTAAGGTTGCTGATTGGCTGGAAGTTCAGTAGTCATTGAAGTGACGTCTTGGGAAAGCCAGTGGTTGGGTGCTGGCTGAAGTTGCAGAGTTGTGGGCTTGGTTGAAGTCTCGGTCTCGAGTCCCACGGAGGAGCTCCAGAAGGATAAAAAGAGGAGTTACGACAGTGAAGTACGAGAAGAGGACCAGGCCTGGATTTTATTTTGTGTTTTGGTTCTGTTTGTGCCACGGCAGTCATCTCGCGCAGGGGCTGTCGTGCTATTTTGTGGTTATTTTATTATTAAAGTTTTTATTTAAATGTTCACCTGTTCCCACCTCCTTCTTCCCGATTTACAAACGATTGTTACACTGGTGCCGAAACCCGGAGGGACAAGCTGTCAGAGAGCCCTCTCTGCTGAGGAGATCGGGCAGCAGGAAGGCGCGGAGACCGCGAGTGGCTGCCCGAGGCAGTGGTTCTGGAACAATGGAAGACGAGGTGGGACGGAGAGCTCGCTGCCACACTCCTGGGTCGAGGAGGGGTGGCTGCCATCCAAGAGGGGGCGGAGGAGTCGGCCCAGTTAGCGCCAGGGGGCCGTTAGCTTCTGCTGCCGTCCGCCATGATTGGGGCGGAGCAGGGAACGGGGGCCACTCGTACCGGCTGCCAATCGACAGGAGGGGAGCCCATCGCCGTCCGCCAGGAGTCGGAGGAGGCGTCGGGCGGACCGTCTTACCAAAGATGTCCAGTACCATCGCATGGAACCACCCCCCCCCCCCCCACCCTCCGCGAGTGAGACGGGAAACAAGATTTTTTTTTTCCTCTCTCTCTCGTCTATATTCGCTCTCATCCGTCTGATTTCATCCAACGGTCTAACGAGTCCCTACGATGTAAGACAAGTTGAACGGACGATAAGAGGACCAGACCCTGGATTTGATTGTGTTTGGTGCTGTTTGTGAGCGGCAAGTCGGCAAGACGGGGGCGTCACGCCATTTGTGGTTTATTTTATTATTAACGTTTATTTTAACTGTCTTCCCCAGTTCCCGCCTCCGTCTTCCCAATTTATAGTGTTACAGTAGTATCCTCACGAATTATATTCCTTCTTAAGAAAAATGGTATTCTGTGGAGGATTTCCCAGTCAGGATTTAGACCGTGTCATCAGCCTCAGGACTAGGACCGTACGCTTCACGCTTTACATGTTACCCTGGGGAAATATCAGTCAAGAATACACTTGGGTTAGCTTTAAATGTTATGCTGATGATACCCAGCTCTGATGTTTCTTCGGGCCAGGTGAAACTCTACCCATTGAAAAACACTTTTAAACGGACTGCATAGTCTGATCTAAAAAACTGTGCATGCAGAGTTAATTGTTAACTGCTAAATTCTGAAAAAAAAAAAAGTTAATTATAGTGTGCATTATAGGACCTACAAAACCTCCTGCCTGTAATAACCTAGAATGCTGTCTAAGACTTGATTGATGCTGATGTCAATTCTTCGTCATCAGTTAGGAAACCTCGTGTGCTATTTGATTAGCAATCTTTCCTCTAGAAAACCCATGTTCTAGCATTTGTTAAAACTGCATTTTTTCCATCTCAAATATATATCTAAATTACAACCTAGGCTCTCAATGTCAAATGCAGAAATGCTATAATCCATGCGTTTTACACTCACCTAAAAGGATTTATTAGGAAACACAATACTAATACGGTGTTGGACCCCCTTTCGCCTTCAGCCCTGCCTTAAGTCTAAGTGGCCATTGATTCAAACAAGGTGGCTGAAAGCATTCTTTAGCAAAATGTTGCGCATTATGAGTAGGATAGCATCTTGCAGGTTGATGGAGATTTGTGGGAGGCACTACAGGGCTAAGAAAGCTTCCGAGTTCCACCACATCCCAAAGGAATGCTCTATTGGGTTTGAAGAATATGGTGAATGTGGGGGCAAGTTTAGTACAGTGAAACCAGTGTCATGTCAAGAAACACAATTTGAACAACTGATTCGAGCTTGGTGCCATTGGTTGCATTATCCTGCTGGAAACTAGCCATCAGAGATTGGGTTTACATGTTGGTCAGAACTGGAGTGTACGATGGTCAGAACCAATGCTCAGGTAGGACGTGGCAGTTAAACGATCCCTGCCACTGGCACTTAAGGGGCCCAACCCCAAGTGTCCAAAGAAAAATTCACACACACCATTACACCACAGAGCAGCCTGAACAGGTAAGGGAACAAAGGATGAGTGGAGTCATGTTCTCATTCTGGTTTACGCCAAAGTTCTGACTATACCATCTGAATATATCAACAGAAATCGAGACTCCTACAAGAAGCAAGGCAACATTTTTCCAGTCTTAAACTGTCCAACTTTGTGGTGTCATGCTTGTGCAAATTGTAGCCTCTTTTTCCTATTGTAGTGGAGATGAGTGGAACACGGTGGGGTCTTCTGCTGTTGTAGCCCATTCGCCTCAAGGTGTGTGCGTGTTGTGGCTTAACAAATTGGCTTTGCTGCATTACATAGGTGTGGTAACGAGATGTTATTTCAGTAAAAGTTAGCTCTTCAATTCAGCTTGAATCAGTCGGCCCATTCTCCTCTGGCCTCTAGCACAACAAGGCATTTTCGCCACCGGACGGCCGCAATACTGGATGTTTTCCCTTTGCACCCCATTCTTTGTCAACCCTCGAAATGGTTAGTGTGTGAAAAATCCCAGTAGACTGAGCTGATTGTGAACTATCTCAGACAGGCCCGTCTGGCACCAACAAACAATGCCATGCTCAAAAATTGCTCAACTCACCTTCTTTCACATTATGAAATTCGGTTTGGCGTTCAGGATATTGTTTGGACAAATTTAACAATCTACTTTCTGGGTTGGAATTGTCCATAAGCTGGTTTTATTTATGAAGATTCCTGTGTCTTGGGGCCTCCTTTGCGAATTCGGCTCCTCGTGTTAAACCATGTTCTTGGATGAATCTTCAATTGTATGAATCAAGGTCTGATTCACCTACATTATGACGTGGATAACACCTTACCTTTGGGCCTGACCCCAATGCGCAGGCACGATTTCCAAAGGTGTCTGGAGGTTTGCTTGGCTGAATGGTTCGAAGGGTAGGGGCCTATTTCCTATACTTACTGTTGATTATGTGCTCTTTGTTTTTCCAGAAACATTTCAGGACCACGTAAAAGAATTGGCGAGCGAGGTCAAAACACGCAAACAACTGGGGTTTTAGATTTGGCCCTATTGATCTATCAAATCAGTATCCACCACTGTTGGACAGGCTACAGTTCAACGACTATCGAAAGGTTGAACCACGGTAAAGGAGGCTACGGGACAATCTCTTCGTTTCTTTATCGAATCCCTTCACTCGCTTTGCCAGAGGCACAAGTCCCCAAACACAGAACAAATTGGGCAAAACAGCCGATTAAAAGATTTTTTATGGACATTTATAACAAACACTCGTGGGTCAGCACCACCAAAAGGAGCGTAACCATGCTTGGGCCGGGAACGTTGTATTTGATCGACATACCTTGTATCCACCACCGACTTTAGGCAACAATAATAAGATTGCCTTCTGCACGACAACATCGCCACGAGTCTGCTCTGCAAAAGGAAAAAACAATACCTATGATCGTCCAGTGTCAGAGGACTTGTGCTGTTCCACGCGCAGGTGATTCCGTGATTGTCTGCACCTCACGCATCACTGCAGACCGAGGCTGGCGCACTGCTTAAAATCTGAACATAACCTCGACCTGGGCGAGAAACAAAGTGCCCTTGTGTTGTTGATGGACGGTATCGAGAGCACGGTCCTCGTAATATCAACATAATTCAACACGAAAACTGTGTGACCGCACCCGGGTGTACATGACACCGTAATCTCTTTTTGCTGTGATTCTGCCCCTTGAACATGATGGTCAAGACAATCAAACCATGGAAACATACAAAGACAGAAAATGACACGCCCGGCAAATGAACTACCTGCCCGCCTCAAATGAGTGTAATAATAACTTGGAGAGCATCGAAGCCACGAGAATTCCTGGACGAGGAAGTCTACTGCTATGTAATCTCGACCAGTACCAGTATATGAAAGAAAGAAAGTCATTCTCAAAACAGTCCCATGGTGGAACCACACACATAATCTTGAGTAGCGGGTCCCATAGTTCGCGTCTGACGGTCTGCCACAGAGCAGAGGCTGCTAACCTCCAGAGCAGCGCAATTGTTTTCAGAAGTTAACGAAAAAGATTGTAGTAATCAAACTGTCTGAAAAGAGGTAAATCTCTGTCGTCTTGTGTTTTTCACAGTTTATTCATCGATTCCCAGGTGCATAACGTATACTGTAATTACTACCACGCCAAGAACCTTGTTTATTTTAGGCAATAGCCAATGACCAGACAAGTATGTTTGTAATGGAACAACACTTGTGGTCTTTGCAATTTACCACTTGTCTACTTAAAAATTGTTATTTCCTGTTATTGGCCCAACGTGAAGTGTCATAAGATGGTGTGCGGATTGCAAGTGTGTACGCGGGGACGTGTAGGAACTTCAGATTAATTAATGGGGAACATTGTACAAGCATTAGTGGTTGTAAAAATGCATCTTTTGCTCTTTATTTGCACTTTTAAGGCATTTTGTTGCACTTTTAAATAAACCTTCTAAATTTGTCTGTTATTAGCCCACTGCGTGACACAATTTACATTGTGGTGGCTTGTAATTAGGTGAAAAAAGCAGCAGTTGAAAATGTTTAAACGTTAATATACATATTAATCCTCACTAGGCTATCACTAAAATGGGTGCAGCAAGTTTACATTTACACAAATTTATTTATGATATCTACTTAAATTAACTCACTCTGCCAAGTTTTCCTTGACCAGCTTGGGATTCTGCAAAGCATTTACGTTTCCTGAGGTAATGAAGGATACACGTGTAGCCTCAAATTACGTTCGGGAGTGGTATTACGATAGTGTGGATTTAGTGTGCGTTAAGGAGCTGATCTTTGTCCACTTTTCCAGACCTGCGGACATGCTCTCACATGGTCAAGGACTGCAAGTGTGGGTATTGGGAAAGGCCCATAAAAACTAATGGACACCAGCTGCTGTGAAAAAAAAAGCTCAGAAACTGTGAAGCTTAGTTGTGAGGGGAAAAGAGCATAATCTATGTATTCTCGCAATGATTTATGTCCAGTAAATGCCACTAAAATTAACAAATCAATAAATAGTACAAACAAATCCACTAACGGTGTGCTTGACAAAATCTGACAATAAATTATGGAGATTTTTGTGACTGTACATGAGTGCTTGTGAACTGTCCCAGTGTCTAACTCAACTAGATGTCGTCTGAGAGTGATACGGATAACAATACCTCAACCTCCTCAGGGGAATAGAGTTTAAATATGTTACGTGATCTGCCTTGCATATTGGCCTGCGAGAGAAACAACAAATTGAGCTCATCCTTACGTCCGCCACGGCATGATTACACCCACCGCCCCTGGCCATTGTCCAGTCTGAGAGTGGTAAACAGGAACTTCCCCAAGAGAAGGCGAACGGGGAACACCATAAACCACCATTAGGTTCAACCACTCCCTGTTCAACCCACCGTTAATCCTTCTAGGGAAAAAAAAAAAGACAGTTAGAAGGACGATCAGTCGACATATAGCAAGAGAAATAAGACAAGCAGTTCTTTCAGGATTAAAGCCACAGAAGGTCCCTGTTGCAAGGCCTGCGCTGGAGTGTTGCATTGATACAGTGAAGTGTCTGTCTGTCCGAGACTGGGTCTGCTTACCAGGGTTAGGCACTTAAATTGCTTGCACTGGACCAAGGGAAATCATGCACCTAATTTTTATTTGACGGGGCCACAAAAGGTGAGTGGGGTAACAGTGGCCAGGGCCCTGATACCCCTAGCAATGGTCGGGGTCCATTTCCTGAATATAATATTTACATTAATGATCCCAGGAAAACTCCAACTGAATTCGATGCCAAGTCATCGTCAGTCTTTGAGCTACTATTTATTTTTGCTCACTATATATTATTATCCTATTTTGTTTGTTGTTTTTTGTCTTTTGGAAGTTGCATTCAAGTCTATTCCTCTATATGACAGGAAAATCCAAGCCTGTCACACGTAAGATTGTAGAGTTTACCACAAACCCAGCGCTGGCCCAAATCCATCCAAAACCTTTCTGTCATAGTGGACGAAACCTCAAATTCCCAGTTATGCCAGTCCATGGTAGCTCAGAGTTGCGCTACTCAAAGCACCATCTAAAAAACACAAATGATGTGAAGATAGACCAGCTGGATCTACTCTCCTCGCTACACACTCACAGGAGATGACCTGGATAGTAACATATAGAACCATGTATAAGGAATAGAGTGACTCTGTTTTTTTTTAGACTTGTATTTCAGGTTGTTCAACTCCACAGTCAGGATATACAAGTAAATCACTGGCTTGTGAGAGACATATTTACACTGTGGATATATTATAATAGGTCGTGTTTTTTATATGAAGTGCCAGTTGACACTTCAACTGCTGCAGTTAAATTTGGACACAGAAAAGACGCTGATCTCAAGTAAACTTTTTCTTAAACATAATACTTGACATTTAAGCAAGGATTTCTAAGTCCATGGAACTAAATGCCCTTAGTGGTCTTTTTTAGGTATTTTTGGGGGAACATTCATTTCTGTCAATCTTTCCGGGAAAAGCTTCCATTAACACAAATCATCTACATGACAGGTGCGGTGGTGACAGTACACAACGCTCTCCAACAAAACTAAAAAAACAAAAAAAAAAAAAATAATGTAGTGAAAAATAAGAAAAGAAAATGCAACTGCTGAAAATTACCATTAAAATTGTTGCTTACATCATATTGAGAAGTAGAATTAGAAAAAATAGAAAGAAAGTAGCATAATTTGTTCGACTGTCTTAAGGCCTGTGTCAGTTTTAATTTTCACAACACACATTCCTTTTATTATTTTATTTTATTTTTTTAATGGAAAGATGTATTTTTCAGTCTATATAGTCCTAGGCTATTTGTTGCATTGGCCTTCTACCCCCTTGGTCCCCAGTTTTAGATTTTAGATTTAGATTTAGATTTAATTAGATAAGAATATCTAAAGCTTGACCTCAATTGTCTGCCAAACAAATAAAAATACACAATATACAAACACCAGTTGTTTTAATTGCAAAGGACCATAGTGGCTTGCAGACAGTTCTGTCAGAAGTCTGGTAGAAGGATGAGTTATCCCTGCTCCACATCCCGCCAAGGACTAAAGCCTGACTGATCCACAGTGTCCCTGGCCAGCAGATCCTCACGGGAGCCCCTTCCTCACTGCACGGAACGTTCCGTCATCTCTGTCTCTCCTCCTCTGTCTGGATGCATCTGTCTGCTGGCACTAGAGACAACGTCCTGCTACACACATACACGCTCACACAACACTTCCCATTTCTCCCGCTCTTTCCCTCATTCTCTCTACCACCACTCTGCTTCTCTCATCTTTACTCTTCTGTGCTTTCCAAATACAGACAGTTTTCTGGTGCTGTCCTAGGACACGTGTTTTCTTTGCTATCCTGCAGTGAGTAGCAGGTGGGACTTCAGCAAGTACATCTCAGATAAAAGCAAGCAAAAAAAGACAACCCATGTATAGCCTACATATCACAAGATATAATACATTACATCTCAATGTCAGTGCAGAAGAATGTACCATATTTGGATATTTGGTGCTTGAAGTTATGTTAAAATATAATTTATTTGTTGTTTTACAGTGACCTATTTTTCCTACTGAACACCTGAGGAACACAATCACAAGCACATTTGTTTACACACCAGGAACGTGTCGCACCTGCTGAATTTATTTTAACAGTGCTAAGTTCACTTTTTCCAGTCAAAATTTGTTTTCCCACTTTAATTCACTAAACTGGAAAGAAAGTTTGTGAAATGCATTTGTATCAGCCACAATGTTTCTAATTCTCCCCATTTCTCTGTTTTTCTTCCTCTGCTAGTGTAATTTCCTGCAGGACAAACATATTTACAGTTTAAAGTGTGTAAAGTCTTCATTCCATGAGAATTTTTTCTGAACCTGCTGTCTGAGCTTTTGCTCACATGTTTAGTTTGCTCTAATTTCTAAAGGGACAAACTGAAGGAGGCTTATGAAAATCTCTGTAGCAAGTTAGGAGAGCAGAAGAGGGTCGTATGGTCAGGCAAAAGCCCTCTTCATATAAACATTTTTTCCATACTTTTCATGAAGTGTTGATGAGATGTATTTGCTCATGAGAGTGAGATATTTTTTTCCGAACTGAAATTATGTGGTTGAACATGCAAAGTTAATAGTTCACCAGTACCTGCAGACCACATCAACACCTCTTTCTGGATAGATGAATATTCCAGATCTCCCACCACTCAACCAAACATAAACAGCATTGTAATTCACACTGATTATGTGTTAACACACATGTAACATGTGCCTTGAGTGACATGGTGGATGGTACAACACTTTATAGTACAAGGCATGCTGTAAATGCAAACCATGTTTTGAAACCTCTCAAGCAGGATAGTTTGAATAAAAATCTCATGTACTATATTCTTCACCAGCAGAGATCATGATGAAGAGAGCAAAATCTTTATTAAGTGATAATCTTCCACTTTGTTATCTGTGGGATTGACCCCTAAGATTTTGTACTTAATAAAAGCTTTGTGAATCCTTGATTTTCACTTGTAAATAAGAAGCATAATATCTACTGTGCCATTGGTTTAAGAATAGTATCCACCAGGAAAATTTCTGTTAATTACGCACTTTTCATGTTGATTCCACACCCACCACAATCTTCGTTCACCCACGGGAAACACAAATTAAGATATTTTGATGAAATCTGCGAAGACTTTCTGACTCTAAATAGAGTAGCCATTATAACCTGAAAAAATGTTACCAGACCCATGCCAGGAAGCCATAAAGTTAGGGACTTGGTCAAAAATAGTGCATGTTACATCAGTGGTCTCAACACTTCTTCTCTGCGGCCATAATCCGTCCTCCACCTTATAAAGAGTACCACAATGCTATGTTGCTTGCTTCTGCTGAAAGAGAACATGGTGCTGCGCCTGGTTCTTACAAGCAGAGGGAATGCAAACAGTTTACACAATGTTCTTACTAGGTTGTCGGGGTCTGGAATCCATTCGTTTCCATTGCTGTCTCTGATTGGGTCAGAAAGCTCTTAGCTTCCATCAAACATTATCTTTAAACTGAGACTCTTTTCCCCCACACATTGATGAGTTTATTTGTCGTCAGTAGAAGACGACACCTCACGCATTGGGAGGGGGGAAAAAAAAACGGGGTTTTTAAGGCTTTCCATGGTTTTCAACTGTATCCACGTCGAAGGGCACGATTACACCTCTCTGAACAAGTACAAACCCGATTCCAACAAAGTTGCGGGGACACGGTACAAATTTGAAAAAATACAACAGAATCCACTGATGTGGAAGTGTCAAATTTCAATATTTTATTCAGAATACAACATAGATGAATATCCATGTGTTAAAACTGAGAATAATTGGATCATTTTAAGGGAAAAAACTTACGTGATTTTCAATTTTCATGGCATCAAAACATCTCAAAAAAGTTGGGACCAGCGCCATGTTGTACAACTGGGTTGGAATCCTCCTTTTTTTTATCTAACAGTCTGCAAACGTCTGGTGAAACTGAGGAGGACAAGCTTGCTCAAGTGTCGGAATAGGAATGTTTCCAATTCCTTGTCTAATACGGCATTCTGTTGTCAAACTTGTCTTAGGTATTTTGTCGCATATTACTCTTTTGATGCGCCAATGGTTCTATGGGGTGAAGAATCTGGACTGCAGGCGGCCATTTCAGTACCCGGTCCTTCTTCTATGCAGTCATGATGCTTTGTGAATGATGCCGTAATGTGGTTGGGCAGTGCATTTGGAAAGAAGGGGCTTAACTGAAAGAAACGACGTCTGGATGGGAGCATATGTTTGTTCTTAGAACTGGATATACCTTTCAGCATGGTGATGGTGCCTTTCCAGATGTGTAAGCTGGGATCCCATGCCCACACGTACTCATGCAAACCCCATACCATTAGAGATGCAGACTTTCTGAACTGAGTGCTGATAACAACTTGGGTTGTCCTTGTCCTCTTTAGTCCGGATGACAGGGGCATCCCCAGTTTTCCAAAAGAACTTCAAATTTTGATTCGTCTGACCAACAGAACAGTTTTCCACTTTGCCACAGTCCATTTTAAATGAGCCTTGGCCCGAGAAAAAGCCTGCGCTTCTGGATCATGTTTAGATATGGCTTTTATTTTTGACCTATAGAGGTTTTGCCCGGCAACGGCGAAATGGCACGGTGGATTGTGTTCACCGACAATGTTTTCTGGAAGTATTCCCTTAGACCATGTTGTGATTTGAATTACAGTAGCATTTCCTGTATATGATGCAGTGCCGTCTAAAGGCCCGAAGATCACAGGCCATCCAGTATGGTTTTCCGGCCTTCCTTGACCCCTACGCACAGAGATTGTTCCCAGATTCTCTGAATCTTTGCATGATATTATTCACTTATATGATGATAACTTCAAACTCTTTGCAATTTTTCTCTGAGAAAACTCCGTTCTGATATTGCTTCCATTATTTTTTCGCCGCAGCATTGGGGAATTTGGTGATCCTCTCCCATCTTGACTTCTGGAGACACTGCCACTCGGAGAGGTTAATTTTATACCGCCCAATCCATTTTGGCAATTGACCGAATAAGTTGCAAATGCGTCGTCCAGCTGCGCCTTATAGTACATTTAACTTTTTCCGGCCTCTTATTGCTACCTGTCCCAGACTTTTTTGGAATGTGTAGCTCTCATGAAATCCAAAAATGAGCCTGAATTTGGCATGCAATTTCAAAAGGTCTCATTTCCAACATGTTGATATGTTTATGTTATATCTATTGTTGAATAAAATATAGTTTATGAGATTTGTAAATTATTCCATTCCTTTTTTTACTCACAATTTTTCCCTTGTCCCAACTTTTGTTGGAATCGGGGTTGTATCAAACACCTCCCGAACAAAACACATATGCCAACAGAACGGAAAACTATAGCCAGCTCTTATGTAAAACAGATGCATAGGACATAATAATGCAATCATCAGCAATCGACTGCATATACAATTGAAAACTGCATAAATGTTATGTAGTAAAAATTAATGATCCAGGAAGGGGATATATGTCTGTTGGCGAGCGTTAGAGGTTGTTGTGGAGGGAGCCATTTACTGGATTTATACTTTGATACTCGTCCTGAATCTTATTCCCGATGTAGTTTTTTGATAAAAATGGGCCTTTTCTCACCTTTTTTGCCTCAGAATTATCCATTTTTATGAAACCTACCTATATTCAAGTGTTGATAAACAAAAGAATGCTTTAAGCTAGAATAATAAAACTTTGTTGGTTTTTTTTAACAGAGGCTCTTGATCTTTATTTTGGTGTAATGGCATATTCAAATATTTATACAGCAAAATATAATGTTTAGCCATCAAAATGTTAGGAATGAAAATAATCAAAATCGCTGGCGATGGCTGGCAACTTTTTTAAAAATAATGGCGGGGACAGAGTTCATTTGTGTTCTTAAGGAGGAACGAAAGTATTGACGGGTTGGGAAAGACATAGAGGGTGAGTAATCAATGACAGGAAACATAATTAATTGTTGGGGTGACCTAGTGCCTTTAATTTTTTAAGTACAACCACTTAGTTATGAAACTGAGATTAAAATAGTGATCAATACAAACCAGGATTGAGTCCCATGCACCACAAGGCTGTTTCTTGTGTATTGTATAATGAAGAAGGTCATCTCCACACAGTTTTACACAAGCTGGTCCAAAATCATGAATCCAGTTGTTAGCATATCCTCCGTGTCAGACTCTGATGCCTTTACATAAGATTTAATAACTTTTTTTTTCTCTTATGGCGACAGTGCCCATATCCTCGATAGAAAACACAAAAGCTAACCCATTCTTCTGAGGTTTGGCCATGTCTGCTTTACTTTTATTCCCTAAAACCTATTTCCTCTGGCCCATCTACTTTAATCATGCTTGGTGAATAAACAAAACTGAATCAAAAATCATCTCCAGAACATTCTCTCACCCAAAACAGTTGATTGCAACCATCAATGTCTTAAACCTTTGCGTTGGAGCGCGCAGAAGTATTTTCCAAACAAAATCTTTGGTTTTCCATAAACAGACACACGCTTTAATTATGCAGTTGATTATGTTATATAAAAATTGCCAACAGATTGTCAAAAAATGATCATTGTCTTGAAAAGAATCCATTGGGACTGTGAGTTTACTTGTAAATCATTTTAACATCTTGACTTGTTGCCACCCTGTCTTGTTAATTATAGATCAAGCCCATTATAGGCTGGCATATTACAGTTCGGAGAGTCAGGGATAAGCACTGCTGAAAGTGTGGTTACCTTACGTCTCAATGCAAGCCGGTAATTATTACTGCCGTTGGTAAGTAATTGTTTCCTCTTGTTTTTCTGATTGTTTATTAGCTTGAATGGAGAAACACTGCGTTACAGCTACAGGAAGGCTAAAAGACTCAGGTAGACTGTCTAAACCATTGGTGGCAAGCGGGAGTAAATGGACTGGATGGGATGTACATACCCTGGTTACATACGCACAAACTTAAACTGACCAAACAGATAAAGAAAAACAAAAAGCCATGAAATTTTGAACAATTTGATTTTGTCAAGGGTTCTTCAACTGTAGCAATGTGTACCAGTCATACTATATACTTATAGCACTCATCTTCTTGCATGTTTTTGTTGTACTGATTCACCAACTGCCCTTCTTAAAAATTAAACATATTCTACTGACAACCCTCTCATTCTTTAATGTTTTTTAGTTATTTTTTTTAAGTTTAAAATTTTGAAAT
Organism: Cyprinus carpio; assembly: GCF_018340385.1. NCBI lineage: Eukaryota > Metazoa > Chordata > Actinopteri > Cypriniformes > Cyprinidae > Cyprinus > Cyprinus carpio. The sequence goes on from NW_024879260.1 coordinate 737,007, forward strand.
TGGCATATTTTTCAACCTTCTAATCTTGATTTTACGTCTTCTCTAGGACCGTCAGTCATTTTGGGTGCAGTAAAGCCATCCTGCTGCATTTCATGGTTTCTTGTAATAGGCTAGGTGTGTGTGTCTGAGTCAATGCTGCGACCATGAGCTCGACTGAGCATTGTGAAACTATGACAGATGGGACACATCCCGCTGCTGCAAGCATTACTCCTCAAAGTGTGTTTCTCTCATTGCTTGCGAATGTGTGATACAGTTTGCACCCTGTGCAGACCATAGAAACGCAATTATCCATACGAGCCCCTTGTTTTTATTTAAAGAGCCAATGAGGTGGTAGGGGGAACAAGAAAACCCAAGTTGTTAGTGTGGGGTGGAAAAAAAAAAATGCTGTTATATGTGGGGCGAAAATGTTTTTCACTACGAAATAACAGGGGAGCATAGGACAATGGCCAGTATTGTCAGGGACGGGGGGACCACCTGCTATGTATGACATTGTTTAAATCTCCATATGGTATGAACACATTGAATGTTAACGCTTGGGTCCTCATTCCTAGCCTTCCCCGGATGACCGGCAAAATCACAGATGTAATGGTGTATTCTACATGTTGTTGTCAGGTGTTTTTCTAGCTAAGTCATGGGTATTTTTGCACAGCTGTGCTCCTATAGGGCTAAGACTAACGTTCGATAAATATATATGGCATAATGGAAAGACCTGGATACAGATGGTAGCATAACCAAAGAAAGTCACTTTAAATAAATAGTCCTGGATTGTACCCCATTGTATTTCTTTTAACATTTGCCTTTCTCATTTGGGGGAACGAAAAATGTGCTTAGTTTGCACTCCAGATGAAGTCCAATGAGAGGCTTTTGGGGGGTTGGTTTAACATTTGGAATAATCAAACATGATATGATTTTTGTTTTAAAACCATTGTAGAATCCGTTAAGAGATCATTTAATGTCATAGCCCAAACCATTTGACAGGTTTCAAGAGCAGATAGATACAAAAGGTCTCAGCTATGAAGGCCAATCCACAGATGAGACGACTGGCTTTCAGGTCTGGGTTTTACTCGATGCTGTTTATGTGATCCACACAGTTGGCTAACGCGTCTCTGGAAGCCGTTCTCGATCTACAGAAGAGGGAGGTTAAAGAGATGTCTGCTCTTTCTGACAGCACACAAAACTTAAAACCGACTCCAAGCACCACGTCTGCTTTCGTTTTCATTATAAAACAAGAAGAAACTTAACAGAACAGCTGGTATTGGAAGCTCCTGTGGTAAACTACTAGTAGTGTGACGCTGGTCCAGGAAGATTCTATTTTAGCCTTTTATTAGGTCAAAGCCTACCATCAGTCTCAATGCTGACCAGTTGGATGGTCCTCTTAATCACTGGAGCCCAGAAGCGTAATTATGTAATTTATAAGTTAAAAAGGGCTTGTTGCAGCTGATTTTAACACATTTGTATAGCCCAATCTGTACGTATGTGCAAGACCGCTGTTATGTGTTGAGAAACCTGACAGTGGCTAGGAGATGTTGGGGATTGAAATTCAGGACTCATAGAGGCTAAGCACTTTTCTGAACTCTTGTATGTTTACTTTTACGTTCAGTCAAAGTATATAGGCACACAAATTGGGAGCTGTGACAAGGGGAGCAGTAAAAGGATTGACCAGCTCTTGAAAAGGCTGGTGTATGAAACCCTAGGAACCAATCAACATTTAAAGTAGCTGTAGGTGTTCTAGTGCTTTTCCCGTTCAGTCCATAAGCAATAGGGCTCACATTGGGACTTAGTGGGCCTAAAAATGTTATGGCATGCATTAAAGAAGTCACAGTTCTGAGGATGGAGGGGATTGAACCTAGAACCCTCATACATCTTTATTGGAAATGGGACATATTAAAAATATTGACAGGAATTCTTGGAAATGCTGGGGGACTGAACCCAGGACCTCATACATCAGTCTTTGACAATATATAGGCTCAGAATGAAAAATATATGCTCTGACATGCATGGATTGCATTATAGTATTGACTGTTTGTGGAGCTGCTTGGAAAATAACCTGAATGTTAGAACTAGAATACTCATACCTGCTCCGCATGTGCTCTATATCACTGAGCTACATCATCTAGCGACCAGCATGTTTTTCTCCTCCTGCATATTTTCTAGTGCTTTTTTACTTCCATCATAATAAGGGCCACATTGGTAGACCATATGGCTCTAATGTGAATGAGTAGCATTAAAATATTGTGCGCTAGGGATTGAACCCCAAAACCCCTTATATGCAAAAGACTGCACCCTACCACGGAACTACCAGTACAGACCAGTTATTGGAGATGCTAGGGGGGAAAAAAACAATTACTATTAACTGGAATTTTAACCAGCAAGTCTTATGAGTGTACCTGTAAAAGGGTTAAGAGAAGAGATACTAAGTAAAAGAGAATGACACATGGAGAGACACAAAACGAGTGGGCCAAGGACTGACCTAAGTGCAAAACAGACTGAACGTCTGCTATTCTGTTATTGACAGGAAGTGCCACAGGACTCTCAGGGAAACCTTAAGGTAACAAGCCTGAAAAAATCCCAGCCATTATTCGACAAGTCCCAAAAGCACTGCCTTCTCACAAATACCAGCTGCTGGCTAAACACATTCACATCAGAGCCAGTGTGCTACTCAAAAATACCAGCAGCTGTCCGCAAGGGAAATTAGAAGCACTTTATGCGACAAATTCTTCTATACCTCTCATTATTTAGTCGAAATAAACATGTGAATAAAGGGCTCTATGATAAAATATTTTACATTCCACAAAATCCATCAGAGATACATATATAAATAATATTACATAATGTGGGTTCACAGCAACAGCTTCAAAATGCAAATGGCATACTTAAAATCAACTCCAGAACTTTTACCTGCTTAATAATGAGGTAGAAATAAGTGAAGGAATAGCCCACATCTGTCCATGAAATAGCTTCTGTCCAATTACTTTTGGTCCATTGAAAAAGAGGGGAGGGACATATTAAAGAGCTGTAATTCCTTAACCTTTCCTCCAAATTGTGATGAGCAATTAACCTCAAATTAAGACTCAGAGTGTGCACTTTAAGTTCATATTCATTATATAACTGTAGCTTGAATATGTTTTGGTCAATAGTTAAAAGAATAAAAACTATGCCTGTGTCCAACAAACTATATATGTACCATCACACGTACTAATATTGACAATTTTGATCTGAAATGTGCATTTCCAATTAAATGTTCATGTGTGATGAATGGTTGTATAAAAGGAGTATCACATCACTATCATACTGGTGCAGAAGAAGAATAAATATCAGCGATGGTTGTGTTTATCTGTGGCAAACAAGAAACGAATCTTGCTTAATATACATATAGTAAATGATACGGAAAAGTATCATAGTTAAAGGGAATACCTTTACCCACAAAATGAAAATTTTGTTCATTAATCACTTACCTCATGTTGTTCCAAACCCGCAAAAGCTCCATCGTCGTCGGAACCAACAATTTTAAGATATCTTGAATGAAAACCGGGAGGCTGAGGGTACTGTCCCATAGGACTGCCAAATAAATAACAGTGTCAACTTTATGAATTGATTTCTTTGTTAATGGTCTCCTCTGTGTCTCTCCATATCACTGCATGCTGTGTATGCTCTTCTGTATCATCCACACCACAACTTGTGACTGTTTCTACGTGTATTTAGCTTGATTTGAAATAAAATTAGCGCATCCTAGTGGCTGTGAAGATGATACAGAAGAGCATATGCAGCATACGGTGATAGGGAGAGACAAAGAGGGAGACCGTTGACAAAGGAGTTATTGAATAAAGTCATTATTTTGTTTTCTTCACTTGACAAAAAGTGTTCTGTCGCTTCATATAACCCAGATGCACATACTGATGGCAGATGGAGTATTCTGACAACGACTTTTGACTTTTATGGACTTGACCCTGTTTACTTATTTGCCAGGTTTTACGGTTTTATCGGGTTTTGGATTTTACAGGTTTGGGAAACGACATGGGGGTAACGTGAAGTAATGACAAAATTTTCTTTTACACACAACTACCATAATAACCTGATAGTAAACTGAAAAGAACTGAGGGACAGACATACATTTCATGCTACTGCCATTATAACTCGTCTTCCATGTTAGTTTAGGCATTTTTGAATATCAATTCATATAAGGAAATGTGTCTTATTATTATAATAACCATCCACTGTGGTGACAGTAAAACAGATAACACATAGTTGTAGTGTCCAGTTGTATGAGAAGAAGGGACGTTATTGCAGCAGGAAAAACGTGAAAACAGAAAATAGGGCAGAGGAAAATATTCAGTTGTCAGGACCTCTGTGAGTCCCCCAGTCGATGAGGCTGGGTGGTCACCAACAAAGCAGCCTCTTCGAGATCTCGCATATGGACCATCAATCAAACACACTGCGCTCTGATGACCTGAAAAGTTGCTCCGAAAAAACACAGCTCTTACCACACATGCACTGCAACCCTGACCGACTTTAAACATTTCTCACATTTTTATCTTTGAACTGTACATGGCCTCCTGCTGCTCCCAGAGGGCGAGTCAAACGCCAATTACACAAAATACCTGACCTGTGCACATCACCGATGGACCCTTCTCTTCTACAGCCATGGGACACCCACTCCTCCACTGCTTGCAAAGAGAAAACATACCGGAAGGTTTGTAGGTAAATCCAAACAGAATTTAGGATAAGTCTCAAAAACTGAAGCAAGATAATTACAGTCGTACAGAAGGGATTACATCTCTGGTAGAGTTACATTTTACACTAGTTCTTAATTTTTTATTTGAATGATTGGTTGTAGTCATTTTTGTCTTATTATTGAAACTTGTATATTTAGGTTTCCTATGTGTCCCTCTGGTTTCAACCCGCCAATCCAAAGACATGCAGAATGTTTTTCGAAACTTGTACAGAAAATAACCAAATAAGTGTTAAAACTAGATTACTTGTTATGAAAACCTGAACTCCTGAAATAACATTGTTAGTACACCAGTGTATAATAAATTGTTAAAAAATATTCTTTGATTTAGTTAAAAAAAAAAAAAAAGTTTAAAACGGGAAGCATTGTTCTAAAAACCTGAACTCCTGAAATAAACATAATAAGTATTATAAAAACAACATTGCAAAGTCATTATGATTTAGTTAACTTTTCACTGCTTCCCAAAATTTTGTCTTAGAGTAGGTACTGCATTGATATTTTATGAGGAACTTACATTGTAAAATGTAAAAAGCATATTTAAAAAGAATGCAAATGTGCCGTATGAATATATTTCAAATCTGCCATATAGCATTGTCGTGACCGTGCATCAGTCAGGTCTGTTTTAGAGCATTGCAATGAAAATTCACATTCACAAACGTGACTTACACATTTGTGCAGGTCATGTCATGTTAGAGAAGCAAGTTATAATATTATGTTTATGTTGAACTCTGACTTGCCAAAGTTAATGTAGATCAGAATATAACAAGAAAGAACCATGAAATGATACCAAAAACTGGTTTGAAGTCTCACCATGACATCAAGCCAATTCCCAAACATTGAAAAACCCATGTGCAGCATGACCTAATACAAGGCCTAAGGCATATTCCAGTCATGTTGTTCGACAGGAGGTAGCAAGAAACATGTGATCATAGAGGCCCATTCTTGAACTACATTTCCAGTATTGAGACATGTCTCAACACCTGCAGCTGTTGAGTGCATATCTGTTTCAGGACCTGAGGGGAGCCAGTGACTAAAAAGACTTGCAGTCATGAACAGTCATAGAAACTTTCTGCATTCTGCTTTAACTTTCAGTTTGATCTGGCAGTTTTTCTCCTCCAAATTCAGGTGCATAGTGGTGGCAGGTAGTGCACTCTGGTTGTGTTTGAACAGTCTGGTGGAAAGGGGAAGGGGAAGATACTATGAAGCTGTGGTGCTATTACAACCCGAGCTAGTTGATAGACAAGTGCAAGGAAAAAAGAAAAATTTTTCACAACAAAGAGCAACTGGCCCTCCTAGAGAATCTAGGCCACACGACTTTCAAAAGACCACAGCTGGGTTTCTTTACTGAGGGACACTTTTCAAAAGGGGGCTTAAATGGAGATTAAATGGAGTCTAAACAAAGGTATGGGAGGAGCTGGCGGTCATCTAATTGTGTCATATATAAAAATTACATTAATGACACAGCAAAAAAACAAATTTGTGACAACTTTGCAAATTTATTACAAATAAAACATGAAATAACTTCACTATATAAGTAATCATACCCCGTTTTCAGGGGACAAATGAAATTTGAGCATTCCAAACATTGCTTGTAGATGTTACTATGCTTTGAATGAAGTTATCCTGTGGAAATTGAATGGGTATGATCTGGAAAGTCACACACCTCTCAATAAAAGGTTCTAACAGCTGGAAAAAAAAAATCATCAGAGGAAAAGGGCAAGAAAACTGCCTGTAGAGCTCAGAGACAGGATTGTGTCAAGACACAGATTTGTGAAAAAGTTCAGAAAAAAAATAAATAAATAAACCTCCATCATCCAAAATTCAAAAAATCATGAAGCCACCATTATCCTTAATGGAAGAAGTTTGGAACCACAGGACTTTTCAGCGTTGGCCTCCTGGCCAAACTGAGCAAACGAGGGCCTTGGATTACGAGTGGCGACTAAGAAGCTGATTATCCCATTCAATGATCATGTATGGAGATGGGAGAAACTTGCAGAGGACAAACATTCCCTGCAACACTCCACCAATCTGGGCTTTATGGCTTAGTTGCCAGACTCAAGCCTCTCCTCAGTGAAGACACATTGAAAACCCCACTTGGAATTTGCCAAAAAAATAAAATAAATAAAAAATAAAACAACACAAAATCCTACATTGACTCTCAGAAGACTGTAAGAGACAAGATTCTCTGGTCTGATGGACCGTCAGTTCCAAGCATCATGTCTGGAGGAAACTCAGGCAAAGCTCATCAACCTGCACAGTACCATTTTCAGCGGCAAGGGGACTGTAGGACTCATCAGAGTAGAATGAAAGGCTCAAAGCACAGAAAAATATAGAGAAAGTCTGAATGAATGAAAACTCTAGTCTATGCATTCAGAACCTAGGCACTGGGCATAAAGTTCTCCATTCCAAACCGGACAATGACCCTAAGCACCAGCTGGGACAACGCAAACGGACGTAAGCCTAACAGTGGTAAGTGGCTTGTAGACGTGAAAAGACCCTCAAAATGACCCAGCTAGAGCCTTGAGGCTTGAACCCAGTCAACACCAACAAGTGTCTGGAGATCCCTGAATAATGTCTGATCAGCGCCCCCACATCCAAACTCCAACTGGACAGAGCTCCGACGACAGGTGAAAAGGTCCGATATAGACTAGAGGAATAGGCAGGCTCATTTCCAAAATGCAGTATGTGCGAAAAGCTTTTTCACATGCATAACCATCTTTTAAAACAGGCACTATGAGGGACACGATAGTTAAAAGGTCTGCTATCAAGTACGGGGGTTGAGTAACGGGTTTGAATACTTATGCAAAATTTGCCAAAGTTGTCACAAATCTGGTAAACAGTAAGCAATGTTTTAATAATATATATCATTCTGGACACTGTTATAAATTTTTTTGACCAATACCTCACTACCCTCCAGCTCAAGGCTGAGTGTTGAATCTTGGACAGCAAACCAAAAGCTGTTACCTTCATCATACTTAAGTACTTACACAGCACAGTTCAGAAGACAATGACATTTGTTTCAGTAGGGTATATCTGCCAAGAAATCTTTCCGCTGGTCTTGACTCAATGCAATGAATTTAAAATGGCAAAGAGAAAGAAAAATAGCCATACATGTCTTTGAATGAAAATTGAATATAAAAAAAGAGCAGGAAGGGATTTGTGTATTTTGACTTTTGACTCAGTTGTGGCCCCCTCAAAAAAAGAAACAACAAAAAGAGCAGCGGATGAATAATAATCCTTCTCTCTCTCTCTAAGGGAGTGATTCACTGTATTTGAAGTCAGCCACAAGTGCAGTTTGCATTGGTAAAGAGCCAAAATGGTCATGACAGAAACCCCACTGAGGTTAAACCACAATCATCACCAGTAGGGTTTTTAGTCATATGTGCAGTCAGTTACAGTTTACATGTAATGAATGAGACGAACATGAATCCTCACAACTCCCTCCCATCTCAACCTCCACAACTATTTGCAACTCTCAGATAAAAGTCATCTGTATCAAGTTTTTCCATTATGTGTACATAGAAATATTAAATTCTTTGTCATCTCCCTCCAGATATTTCATGTGTGGGGCTTGAAGGCATTGGTTCTCATTTGGGGCTGAGGCCTGCAATTTGGGGCACCAGTTTCGTCTCCATGCCGATACGGTTGTTGATGCGGTGTGTGGTCCATCGGGTGCCATTGCATTATCTTCGCTAGTGTAGTTGCAAAGTCTGGGGTGTTGACGGCTGTTTTGAATGAATATACAACGATATTATACCAACAGCTTTCAACAGATAAGAGTAATTACACAAATACCCACACATGCTGGATGATGACGCAGAATAAAGACAAGTCTTGTTTCGTTCTTTTGTGGTTTTTTGCCTCTATGACCCTGTTGTTTAAGCATACTTTGGTAAAACCATTTACAAAAAAAAAAAAAGAAAAAAAATCCGAAAAAAATCGAAAATGAAAAGTTTGTCCTTGTTTTTTGACCCTGGTTATGGTGTGTTGTCAACACCTGGTTCTGAATTTTCTTCATGTGGGAACACGAGGCAAGACGATATTTTGGAATAAGGCGGAAAGTAATTTCAACTGCATATTATGAAAGGTCCACCTAAATTCACAAGTTCACTTAAATCACTCCCAGTTTTAATCTGTTCAAAAGTGATTGTGAATTAATTTCACAGAGTGATTGTATGAAATTTACGTTATATATACGGTTTATGGGATTCCCATTGACATTTCATTATATGGTCAACCAAACAGCTATAAATGGTCTTCAATATATGTTTTATGTTCTGTTAAACAAAAGAAATCCATGATGGTGAGTAAATGATGCTAGCGTTACAATTAAAACCTCACATCAATGTTTAATTAATACCAACTGTGAAATGCTAAAAATAATTTATGTAGAAAATATTAACCATTAACAAATGCTTTTAAAGTAAATATTCATTATCAGTCCCTGATGCCTAAAGTATAACTAATGTTAACAAATGTAATTTTATTGTAAAAAAAAGCAGTCAGTTTTTGCAGAAGCACAACACAAAGGCGACGTTTTTTTTTTGTACATTGGCAACAACACAAAATGTGTGGGTGCCTATCTGAAATAATCATAGCGCTATGATATATGTACTATTATGTCATATGTAACCATACATTCCATAGACTTATTGCCTTACGGTAATAATACACTCCACACTGCACTATTACAGTCGTGTGGATGTGTGTATTTGAGTGATGGTTTTTGTTGGCACGCAATCATGGACAGAGCAGTTTCATTATATGTGGTATAATTTTATGGCTATAGATTTCAGTGCTGGAGACTCCCAGTGTTTTCCAAGCCATAAATACTGCGGTTCGCCCTCCCTCTTTAGATAAATATACATAACCCCAGTGCTGTCATCAAAATTAGAGTTGGCGACCTCAGCAAAATTAATGGCTTTTATGGATTACTGGCCAGCCAATATTTTATGCTTGTATATTTAATCCATCATGTGGCTAATTGGGCCAGCTGTTGGGGTGGGACTAAAACTGAGAAGCCGACCTTCACAAATGTGGAGATTTCAAGCCCGTGGAAAAAGGTTTGCGTTCAGTGGGAAACAGAATCTCAGGTTGCAGGTGTAATATTATATTATTTCTTATGATAGACCATCAGTGCAGAACAAAGCAACCCAGAATAAATATTACGAATCTCAGAAAATACTTGTGCCTTATTTAAAGGTCATCAAACGCTTACCTGTTTGCCTGCAGGAGAAAAATCGCAGATGTAATTACATTTAATGTATGCAAAAACTGTTATGTACCATACTATTTGTATGTCAATGAAAAAGATTATAAAATAAAGAAAAAAAAAAAACAACATTTTGTGTAAGGGACTTTGGGAGTTTAGAGTTTAGACAAGGGCCAATAAACATAATTGTGGTGTTCAATATACAAGTATTTAGTATTTTAGGCTATGGATTTAGGCACTAAAACATTCCGGACGAGCCCCCCAGTTTATGTCTTTATATAGGTATTATTATATTTCATTTATTATTCCAATTAACTATTTTAAGTTGGTTCAACAGGTGATACAACAATGGGCCTCATCCTCCACATCACCTAACCAAAATAAAGAAACTCGATGACTAACATGAGCTTGGTGATTAAGACTCAAATCCTGTTCCATGTCAACGGAATAAGTGTATTTTTTTCTGTAACATTGTGATGTGGTCATCATGATCTCAAAATGGAACAATAAAGTTGAAAACAATGGGACGCAGACATTACAAGTAAATGATTCTGGAAAAATAGTTTCATGGAAACGTCCCATAAATGACACGTCCGTCGTTCAGCAGGCTGACAGTCTGGGTTGCGAGAGGTGATGTTCATATGTTTATGGCCACAAGCTGGACACCGCCTCGTGGGCAAGTTTGAAAATTTATGCGATCACAAACCGTCCACACAATACTCTAATACACTGTGACTTATTAAAAAACAAAAATGTTATTACTATTATTATTATTACTTTAATTTATTTATTTTGTAATTGACTCTGATGCTGTCCAGTCAAATTTAGGCAAAGGCCAAGTATTGTCTATGTTAAAAGTCAGTAAAAGATTGGATATGTCGGTTGTAGGCATATATATGCACATTATGCTCATAGGTGTGGGTGCCAGATCTCCACATGGTCTACATCAAGCACATGAAACTCATTATCGAACAGTATGGCGGGACCTTAAACAGTCCTAACACAGGATAACAATACTTTATTAGAGGCAATCTACATAGCAATCTGGCAGACAATGTTTCATAGATTAAAAGAAGAAAAAAAAACACAACACAACACAAAAGTGCATTGTGTAAGAAAAATGTCATGGTTGGACACTCTCCATTAGTGGACACAATGTGCCGGCTCGATTGTACCCTTTAAAATGAGCACAAAAATACACACACGAAAGATTACAAGAATTATTTGGTATATAGTACAGGAGCATACATATAGCATGCATATTTACAGAACAGTGTATTTACAAACACTAAACCCAGTTTCACATACCATCGGAGGAACCCCAAAAACACCAAAAAACCTGTCACAAAATAGTGTATAGTTGCAGAGCAAGACGGTTCTGAAATAATTGGAAGTCTAAGTCTGAAAGGTTCACATTTACATTCCGTTCAGATTTTACCCTTTTGTCGGAAAGTCTGATGACTGAAACAGAGTGAAACTGTCAAACTCTGTAAGATAAAACCTTTGATGGTATATATTTTATGTAACATCCAAGCGTCTACACAAATATGTACATTAAAATATTCTTGATGACAAGACAATGAAATCTTATACACACATAGACACACAATATGAGGTAGATAACAAACACAAAAGTACAGCAACAATCAATTTCAAGCCACGGTGTCAAAAACACAGTGGTTTTGAATTTAAAATTTTAAAACTAAAGGGAAGTTATCATGAGTGTTTACTGGAATGAGGGGAAAAGGCCTTTTGATAAATAAAACCAATAAGGCCTTTGTTAACTCTACCAGCCATTTAAACTGACCCTTGATTACACCTAGCCAGAGGATTTTCAAACTCTGTTAAACATGGAACAGCATTGTTTTAAAACAACACTCCCAAAAGACACAAGACCAAGGATAGGCATATATTATCCATTTAAAAACCCACAAACCATGGAATACATAGAGCTTACAGTGGGACCAACAACACTTAAACAGATCTTTAAAGGCGGAGAGCTAAAAGAGAGAATAAACACATTTGCATCATCCCCCCCCAAATCTATTGTATATTCCAAATTTATGTGTTACTCATATAAAAGATAAGTTGTAAAAAGATATAAGTTAATAAGAAATCTTATTTGATGTTATGTCAGGAACTTATCAGTGAAATGCAGAAATGCAGCTCACTTCAGCATATGGACTCTGTAGATTTAGAGAAAACACGTGACATTATATAGAAATATGCCCACAAAAATTCACAGTATGCAGATAGAATTATAGGGTGGCTCTATATATATCTCTAGAAAAATATAACTTTATACACAAATAAATGTTTCATCTCTTTCCTCTTACAGGAGACATTTATACAAGTATATTTTACAATGAAATTAAAGTTTGAAATAAAGTACATTCTATAGGTACAGTCTGTAGCAAGCAACACACAAACAAAAAAGCAACATTAGATACTAAAACTAACATCTAGATGCACCGATTTTTACATCAGTGGGCATATACTGTGCCTAAAGCAAAGCAAACACCACTTCCCTTCTTGCCTCATTTTATCTCATAATGCATAAACTCAAAGGTAAGGCAATTATAATGTTATGACATTCATGTAAAGTTTTGACGGTGGGATTACTCTGGCTTTGCATTCATACATTTCTTGCACTTTAGTATGCATGTTTATTGGCATGTTCTACACAAAATCCCAAAACTGTAAATAAACATTTACACAGCAGAAATAATGATTTTTTTTTTTTGTTGGAGAAATGTGATTTTGTGTAACTTAGTGGTAGTTAGTACCTAAACCTACACACCAAAAAAACCGCAGGGCCTGCTGTAACACTTAAAAGAGAGGAAATAAATGCCCATTTCCTTTGGCATTAGGTAATGTACATCTTTTGGACTATGACATCAAAATCCTTCTCAACAAAACGATTATTTGATTTTTGAAATTAAGGACAAAATATCAAAACATTGACAGTCTGGTTTGCTTGAAAAAAAAAAATTCATTACTTTTTATACTAAGTGTTGATCAATAATGCCCAGCATTTAAAAATCACATTTTCATTAAAATCTATAAGTACATTTTGAGTTCATAAAAGTTGATTATTACTATTATTATTATTATTATTATTATCTGCAATTATCTGTACATCAGAATTGGGGGAAGAAAACTATTATGACCACGTAGGATCTACTACTTCGATCATCTTGAGACTATGACGTTTTAAAAGGTCAATTTTGGGAAAGACGCTTGTGCATGTATATCTGTTAAATTAATTCATATTTGCCTTTATGATTAAATCTTTAATTTAAAAATTATTTTATAAATGGGTGTATTAATCTTCTGATAAATACTCTGGTTTAGTTAAGCTTTTTATGGAGTTATTCCACTTTTTAAATCTATGCATTTCATAACAATATTCAAGAATATACATTATTTTACAGTATACATATGAAAATGCCTCTTTCTGATAAGGGCTTTTAACACACATTCACTGATGGCATCTCGATCCTGAAGGCCAGTCAGAAATTAAATAGAATTACAATGGATTGGCATTTGGGCGTTTTTTAAAACATATTGAATAGTTTGTATTGATATTGGCCTATTGATAGTAGAGTGACTGTCTCAAATGTGTATGCTTGATTAGGCAAAGCACTGATCTTTGTTTGGGTGAAGATTGAGCCTTTGCTCCCAACCTCGCCGAGCGGTTCTAACTGTTCCTCTAGACCGACTTCATGGCCATTAATGACTGGTGTAAACAGCCTTTGTTAATTTTTCACATGGATCTCAAACCATATGAGGGCAAAAACAACACTCTCTTGGGGTTCGAGAAAAAAGCAACATTAAAAAACGCGCTTGGGATATCTGATTCAGTGATTTCCCTCACCTACAAACGTAGCTTTTTCATCCATTTGGATATTCAGCCTAAAACATTCTTCAGTCTCCAAATAAATGTAAAAATATATAAGAGGCCTCAGGTTATGCTCGGAAACTACAATAGAAAAATGCCATTACCAAATGCCACATGGAAGCGATCATCAGTCCAGCTGCTCTATGCATTACTGTTGCTTGAAACACGGTGTGCTCTGTGTGCTGCCGATGCTGTGAGCCGCGCTGCTGTTCCATACGACAACGGCTGGGACTTATGGCACCTGCTGCTTTGTTGCTGTTGCCACCTGAAGAGGGAGTGGAGATGGATAAAGAAGGAACGCTCGTTATGGAGCAAAAGAGAGATACATTCAGAAAAAGGACAGTGTTCAGATTCATGAAGGAAAACTAATGATCCTCGCCACTAAATGTGGACTTTCTGTTGATGTTCAGATCTCTGCAGAATGGACAGAAGCTGTTAAGCCCTGCAAATTCGCATAGTAACCCTTTCAGACATATAGACCCACATTTATGAGTTTTCTTGTTTGTCGCTTCCTTTCCCCCTGGTGCTGGAGTTGGTCTGGGTTTGCGTGAGCTGGGTTGTAGACACATTGTAGCGACTAGTTGCTTGTCAGATCTATATTCAGGACGCGAGCACGGCATGATTAGCAGTTCAGGAATCGCTTGCAGTAGCAGCGAGACTGCGAAAGGTTTGTTAGAGATGATGAAGTGTTGGATTTGTATACAGTATCACCATATCACACATCTTTACTTCTTAAAAATAAAGGTTTCTTTATTCAAGGCATCTATGGTTCCAATGAACAACTTTTAAAATCCACGGAACTCTCCCATTGCACAAAAGGTTATTTACAGGAGAACAAAAGGTTCTTGTAGATTACTAAAAATATTCTCACACTAAGAAAAAAATATTCTTTTAAGAGCTGCTCCGCTGAAGGATTCTTTGGGTGAACCCAGGAAGGTTTCTTTACAGCACTTGATGGCATCTCTTATGATTTTAAATATTTTATTTATAAAGATTTATATCAGTTTAAATTATTTTATATTTACGTCATTTATTTAAATGTATTGCACCACCTGACATTCGAGGAAGGCGACAAACAAATTAGATTCAGATCCCCAATACCTTAATACTCAAAAAAAATAAAAAAAAAAAAAACCTTTAGGGTACAGACATCGTTGTGGTCACAACTGGGCAGTAACCCTCAAAGGGGACACATTTGTTTAATTCTTACCTTCTTTATCCTAAAGGGTGCATTTAGTACCGCCAGAGTATGGCCACAACAACCCCGTAAGGTAGTAATATGTACTCTTATGGTACTATTATAAAACCAGTCTTGGAGGTTAAAGCAGACCACAATACGCGTGTCCCTTTGATGGTACCTGCACAGCTGACAGAGCATATAATCTCTGTTGCGCTACGCAATTTTTTAGTCGTGAGGGAGGTGTTACTGCAACGTCGATATTTAATTAATTGAGCTGTATAGTAGGTATAAATTACTATCTCAAACACCTACCATACAACATCATTAAGTACACCCCATTCGCACAAGCAAACTTATGTGGAAAAGACATTTACCACGCACGCGCGGTCACATAGAGCTTTCCTTTCACATATCAGGACAAGGTCGTCAACAATTCCCCCGTCATCTCTTTGTTAAAATTCGCCACTGGACTTTGATTGCTTTGCCCTTAAAGAACTCGACGTGGCATTGCTATATTTCAAATTTGGCCAAAAAAAGGCATCAGTAAGGGAAGGGTGATCGTAGGTGAGTCTCATTGTTGGAAGAGCAGCAAGAGTCGTTAACGTCTTGTCTCATCCTCTCTCTTTGTCTTCACTGATTCTTGATTCTAACTGGATAGGCGTAAGACAATTCCTCTATCAAGAAGCGGCTCTCAACTCCTGAACGCAGAGCAGGCATGTAAGAATGCATGTGACATTCATCTTGTAGAGAGCTTTGCGCCTGACAGAGGGTCTGAACGTTTTAATCAAATTCCAGGTTTGCTTACTACTTCGCCATTTGACTAAAAACAACCAATATGATAATAAGCACTCCAGTCTCTCCTACCACTACATTCCATCTACCATCTCTGCTAAACTGAACGTACTGTAAATGAATTCCACACCGCACCCCTCTATGTAGAAATTGCCGGAGCGTGTGTATGGGTTCGATGACGGCTGGACAGGAGGGATCTATCTCTTGATCAGCGCTACAACTGACAGTGTGTGGTCTCGTAACCTAGGTAAGCTTGATCCGTAAGGAGACCCTCTGCTGGGCTAGATTATGGTGCCAGAGATGTGCTGCCACGAGGAATAAGCAGATCCAGCATAGAAAAACAGCCTATTTTCCTCATCCAGCGAGCTGTGTACTAAACTCAGAGGCTTATCTGCCTACATGTAGTACGCACCGCGCCGCTCTTTTTAGGACCAAGATAATCTCGAGAACGTGAACACAATGACAGGCGCGCAGATTAACAACATGTGTTGGCTGTATAATTATTTGAAACACTACCCCAAATAGACGATGCATTTTGGGTGCGTCTACTCGCGTGAGAAAAGAGTTTGATGGCAGCCTTTGTTCGACCTCTTCCACTCAGACACGTCGCACATTTCATTGTGTCAACCTCCTACTCTGTGTGCATCAGGTGGCAACGTCCATTAACCTATCAGTTGTGCGAGGCCCGTTCCCTGTGTACGCGACACGGATGGTGACAGGATTTCCAGACGCCTGTTTTCTAAACAGACTCCTGCAACATCCCACACGTAGCTTTCCCTAAAGTAGAAAGCATCTGTCAATGTATGTTTTACCAAATTATGTACCATATAAGATCTTGGCATGATCGTACAAATTAGTATTTTAGTGTCAAAGAAGGTTGAAGGTGGGCATTAACGCACGCCACGCACCACGACCGACACATGTTCTTACTTATAACATAACCTATACTATACTATGCCTCCTGCTATTGCTATGCATATGCTATGCATGCCTATTCTATGCTGTGCTATACTACTACTATCACCAGTGTTGTTACTGTTATAGGTGTGGAACTAAAAAAAAGCTATAACACGTATTACAATAAGGCTAGTAACGAAATCAAAGCTCAAATTAAATTAAAAATTAAGTGCTACATAAGAAAACAGTAATAAACTCTCAAAACTCGAAACATAAATAAAAAAAACATCAAAACACTATTAACCCATGGACAATACACAAAACAAAATCAGTAAAAAAAAATAAAGCTATTGTCAAAATATTAATAAATAGTATCAATAACCCATATAGAATCATACTTAAAATTAGTATGTACTATGCTACATTTTGTACTCATGCTACACTAGGGGTTTGCAAAACTGGAGTCCTGGTTGACCCCAGAGCAAAGAGCAAGAAGCGAACCAAGGTATTCACTCTATAAAAAAAAAACAACATTAATATACAAATCAAAATAATTAGAACATTAACAATACAATTTAGAATTAATCCAATGGTTAGAAGAAAAGCTGCTGTTAAATTACAACAAACATACTAAGAGCAATGAATTATTTACCATATATAGTGATTTGAATCACAATATTTGGCTTCTAGATACAGATGAAAATATAAAAAAGACGCAACAAATATGTACACTTGTTATCTCAAGACAACATTTTTGTTTCCTCATAATATAAACATATTCTAATGATTAATGGCCCCTGGATCTTGGCTAATTCAAACCCCCCCAAAGGTCTGTAACCCTGGTACTGAACTGCACTGCATTAATATGAGACTATTATTTGCTTTGTGAAAGCCAAAAGTAAACAAGGAAAAAACACAGATAATAATTTTGCGGTGTCCTAACTGACCAGAAGAAAGAGAAGGAGGATTTTGCCTTTTCACTTTCCACTAAAGCATATTATCTGGCATTTTTCTTGCACTCAGTGTTTTTCACATTTTTCTTTATCTTTTAGCATTTTTTTTTCATCTGACATAAGTCAATAATTTAAGCTTTTCAAAATTAGATAGATAGCACTTGGGGTTAACGTCAGTATCAAAAAATGATTCAATAGAGGGCTGATTTTAGTTAAATGATTGACACTTTACAAGTACTGTGGGTTAATAGCGCTTTTGGCTTGTGTGAAGGTACGGAATCAATGCCATTATGAGAAACACATGGCTGGCAATGATTAGAGCCTTACGCCCACAACCACAACTTTTTTTTCTTTTATTTCAAACATTTTACACCTCGTTTCTGACTAGAAAAATCACGGTGTTTTGACCTTAATGAAAACTCTAAAGGCTTGAGTCAAATTCAAAAGTATGGCCCTGATCGCATGAAGATGCCAGTATAAAACAGGCACATAATAATTAAACTCATTCTCTCGGGGCTACTATGATCTGAGCTCTTCAGTCAACTTTTAACAAACTTTGTGAGCAGAAAACACAGCTGGATAATGTCATCCCAAACTGAATACCACAGGCAATATCTAATACAAACTTACCAGCTGATTTATGTTTTTAAAAAAAAAAAAAAAACTGGGAATAAAATTTATGAAAGCTTAACAACGCTTACACTTAACCCCCCGTAGAAACATGAACTCCATTTTATGTCAAGACACGGATATATCAAGAGATATTGACATGTTCTGAAACACCACCCAAAAAATAGATCCAAATCACAGAATGGCTTTGACTCCTCAGTCAACATACTGATACGTCATCGGCCTACACAACTGCAGATTCTGGAACAGTGACTCCCTTCAAAATCATGTGCCATTGAAAACGGTTGCAGGGTAACCGGCACTGAGGGAATCAGAAGAAACATGTGCGATACAACCAAGCTGACTTAGAAAGGGGTCTAGCGGAGAAGGAAAGGAACAAGGTGATTCCGCGTAACGGTTCCCCACTAAGAAAGCGCATGCGCTTCCTCTGTGGAGGGTCAACAGAGAGGTCAAAGGAACTGGCAACGACAGGGCAATGCAGGGAGGAGGGGCGCGAAGTGATCTTGGCATTCAGAGGGAGGATTGTGATATGTATTTTCCCTGACTGGAGAAACCCTCCTGGAAGACAACCCTTCACAGGCAGACAGGGGGAATTCCAGTCCCCTTCGGGCTATTGTACCCAAAATACCTGGCCGAAGCCATCCCTAGCAGTCCCCCCCACCCCACCAATGCTCGGAAAAGCACGAAACAAAGACAGATGCGCTTCTCTTGCTGACGACAACGGTGATTATATTTACAAGCTTGGGAGTCAATATGTTTATTTGGTAAACGAGCATCGCTGCAGCAAAGGAGAACTGGCAAGCCCTTACGATTATTAAAAATGAGCATGTTTCCTTTCTTATTTTGACACAATATGACAAAATGACAATGCATAACTACTCAGTACTAATTAGTGTGAGGCAGGGACATGGGAATGAAGGTCAAGGCTGTGATGTGTGAATTTTGCAGTATTTTCTCACCTGTATGCGAAGTAGATGAACAACATAGAGCTCCTCTAGTCAAGCTCAGTCAGGGCTCCAATCACAAATGCAGCAAAAACGCAATGCCCACCACATTGGGGTAATGTCCAAGAAATATAGTATAATGCCTGACAAAGAAAAAAATGTTAATAAACATATTAAATTATGTCAATGTGTATTAAGCCTATGTTGATGTGGTAACATTTCTCACTCTGTGGTGGGTTGAGGTTTCAGTACAGCAGTTTGGTGAACCGTATGGTTTCTTTCTTATTTTTTTACAAAACGTTTAGACGTTGAATCTAATGTCTGTGTTTTCCTCTTTACGGATAGCGTCGCAATGATATGGTTCATGATGGCAGTTTAAATGCTGTGTGGTGTAAGTGTTTGGTGGACCATGTGTTGTGATAATAAAGTAATAGCACATGCTTTGTATGGGCTTCGCAGTGGCATCTCGTGAGCAAGCCAAGCATCTCCTTGGCCTCGCCGCCACAATACCGAATGACTTTCAGAGCTCTAATTAGCTCTAATGATCACAGATCATCACACAGCACAATAGACATAGACCCGGTGTGGCCACAAGCCTTCATAGGCCTGTGGGTACCTCTCACCGTCCAAACGCACAAAGCCATAATCCCGACACGCACAAATAGAGGCTATTCTCAGGAAAGAGCACCTTCACTTAAAATTCTTCATTCTCCTCTGGCATCAGACTGATGGAACAAGTAAAACCATCGTATGGAGCGCTATGTAATCAAGCTCACTCACTCTCATAAGCTTTAACCCTTACCCTGAAAATTCTGACACCAGAAACCTCTGTCCCCTATTTCCCTCCCCCCTTCGAAGTTTCCCATATCTGTGCAGAAAAACATCCCCCCCTTGTCACACCCGCCCCTTGCCATCAGCCCTAACTGTCTTAATATGTGTACCCGTTTTAATGCCCTGAGGCACAGAGAGGGGGAACATTAAAATGTTTGGAGGAAAGGTAAATGTTTTTATGGTTATTAAAATGTTTACCTACCTTAAATTTTTAAAAGTATAAAAAAAATATTTAATACACTCTAAAAAAAGTGGATTCCACTGATTTTCCTGATTACGTTCATTTGTGTTCTCCAAATCATACTGGTTTGGATGGCAGACTGACTGAAACAGAATTTTCAATTTTGGGGCGAAATCGAAACTATTCCTTCTAAGCAAAGGCAAGAAAGAAATTCAATAACTAAACCCCATATGAATCTTCTTAGATATTCAGCTTGTACTTGTCATTTATGGCTTACACAGACGGTAAGCACAAAACAGACAAAGAAGAACAAAAAAGCTTGTATGTTTAGGATAGGCAGTTCCTTTGGGGAAGAAGCTTATGCGACATTCTAGACCCTTCAAAGTTTTCAGCTATAGCCTTCCCCCCCCTTTATTTTCCTCCCACGGCATGTTTTCCCCGAGTCGTTTGTACACGATATTTTCTCCGTCCGCACACTTGTATTAGTTTGTTTTTTTTGTGCCCCTGTGAGAACGTACTTTTATTCCCATAGCGCCCACATATCTATCTTCTATCGTCGCATTGTTGTTTTATATTTGTTATTCTCAATGAACTCCTGGATTTTAGCCCTTCTTGCTCCGTACCTTTCCTCTATCCCCGCCCCCTATTGTATAGTTTTTTTTTCCCACCGCCTATTTTAACTAGCCCTAATTTTTGTATTTTTATTGGGACAACAATTTCTATGTAGTCACAACCGCCAAGCGCATCGTCATCCCGGAGGGTCAGAACCCCAGTATTTGTGCTGTTCAGTTTACTTCGCCTTTCTTTTAGTGGCTAGATGCGGTTTTTCAGTAAAAAGACGAGTAAGAATTAGAGCGCGGAGGAACAATAAGCTTGTCGTGTATTTTTTGGACAAAGAGGCGGGACAAACTTCCACAAGATGATTTGGTTTTGCCCTGATTCAGCAGTATATAAGCCCAGAAAGATCTAGAAGTCAAACAAGTCCATTTATTTTATTCATAGAAAAATACTGTTTTAGCACAAAACCTAAAATATATGAAGACAGCGGTTAGGTGGGTGGTATATAAGTATTTCTATAAGACCGCCACAATCGTGGACCATGGAAGTTGGAATCCCAATCACACAGAGGCGTCCAAAAAAATCGTTGCTGATTATGTCATTTCACAACGCTTCACAGAAATGAGGAGTTCTTGCTCATAAAAAAGGGTACGTAAACATAGTATAGAAACCATTTTTTTTTTATCAAATCAAGTTTTTCGTAGTAACCTGTCATCACGTAGCGTCTTCTAATCTCAGAACTGAATGGTTGGTTTTTAAAACTTAAAGATTAGTTGTTTAACATGATGTTTTCATACGGGTTTGGAGATTCGATACACAACTTTTAAGATGTTTTGTCCATCACTGTCTGTGCTTATTTGTAGGAACCGGTGCTAGTGCCCGAAAGTGCAGAAACACAGTACTGCAGATGTTTAAGCTGTTCAGATTTGACCGATTTTCACTGCAAACTGGGTGTAGGGTGTGGATGGCCCAATCCTCCAGGCGGGACTAGTTCAGTCTGTCAGGCTAATCAAATATGTTGATATGCTGATTTTTTGATTTTTCATGAATCTCTAGATAAAGTTGGAATGTCAATCAATCCAATTCAAACCAAACCTAAACCTTGATTAGGGCAGCACATAAAATTAAGACATTTACAACCCATCTAATTTAACCATTCTAAACATACCGATAGGAGAATTATGTTTTATGATCATCAATCTGTTTTGGATGGCAACGTGTTGTTCTGCTGTGTTTTTTCACAAAGCAGGGGCCTCCCACCAGATGCCCGTCTTTGAAAATTTTTGTATAGATTAAGCCAAATACTTTGGGACCAGTACAGAGCGGCGCTTTGAGCATTTTTGAGAGGTTGCTTTTCTGCCATGGTCTGTACAATGAGTCGTTCTTTGGTTCAAAACTGGGGGGGAGACGCACAGCCGTGTTTGCATTACCTTGTATGGTCATATCTGTGTACTACCCAATCTCACAAGAGGGAAAATAAGCCTGGCTTTGGCACACCATACAAAACGCTGCTTTATAATAGCCTGAGACAAAGTGGGTTGTACTTACTGAATTCAGAACAATCTGGATTCGCTCCCGATTTCCCAGGTATGTGTCATCTGCTTGCTATTTAATGATCTTTGATTTTTTTTTTCACTCAGATAGAAGAACAACTAACCCTACATAAGACTTGACTTGAGCCAATAAATCCATAACAGGAGTGGCAATCATTTCCCTACTCAAGTGTGACTAATAGCCACATGCGCCATTTGCTACAAGGACACTGCAACATTGTGTTTATAAACCGGGAATGATTTTTATTAAGGCTGCGAGGTCAGTAGCAAGTGAATCACTTCTAACCGCAATAGGTAAAAATAGTGCCAAGAGGAAGCGGGGAACAGAAAAAAATCAGTCATGTTCAAATTAGTTTCTTTGTGAAACATTTAGACACCACCCTGTTGTCCTCTAGTACGCTGCACAATCTATCTATGGCAAATGCACTCTGCCGTAAAGGAGACTGCAGGTATGCATTGCATAAGAGCCCTTTTTAAATCACTGTCATGTTTTTTTTCTTATCCTCCTCTCCCCCTATTCCCCTCTCACTTTATGGGGAAAGGGAGAGACATAAAGATTGTTTAAACAGTGAAAACAAATGCTATCCAGAATTGGAAAGCTGGTCTTTTTTTCCTTTCCTCTGATGCATTCTATGAGTCCCTTGTCCCACATCTCTAATGAACCACATTCTGTATACACTCTCAAACCAAACCACATCGAATGCACAATAAACACACACATGCAAAATACACACATACTCAACACTGCAACCATATTCAAAAGACTCCAGATGGGAGTCATGCGCCACAAAGCAATGACGAGGCCTCTGATCTGTAAGATGTGACTGACACTTATACAACTTCATAAACACACACATTCTCCCATGATGCTTCATTATATGCTAAACGTTCTTCAAATATCTAAAGCCTAAAGAAAAAAAATAAAAAAAGCTTCCTCTACACACTGAAATGACTGGAGTCTTCATCTAATGTGAATGATTTGAATTATAATTTTCAAAGGATTGATTTTTGTAGATTTTTATTAGAATATATATATCCCAGGCATGCATAGATTTACTTTGGAGGTCTCGTGAACTAGGTTGGTTTTCCACAGGTATTCTTAACAAGTGACAGGGCATGTTGTCGGAGGACGACCACAATTGGGCTTGGGGTGGGGGAATTTGGTCTTCATCGTGCCTTCATCATCATGAGGACGGATGTTGTCCACACTACAGGGAAGTGCAGGCTTCATCTGGTAACATACAGCTACAAAGAGGAGAAGCAGAAATGTTAGAACAAGCTCAAGGTTGTAATCTTCGGGCATATGGGGCACCACAATCCTCAGAGAACATCATGAACCCCACTCATGAGATAAAAGAGCTTCACTATACTAAACAGGCTGCATGTCCTTTATTATGGAGGAGATGCCCAGATTTTTGGAATCTGCGGCAATTTGGCCAAACAGAAAACAGAGATACCATTTGTTGGTCAAATATTGCTGATTTGTTTAACTGTAGCACAACAATGCAATACTGGTCCTTATAGATTCAGCTGGCCTGAAACACTCTCACAGTGACCCCATCAGACCAATCTTTTATTTTTAAGCCCTGGTGATGTACAAATTGTAACTTCGTTCTTCATTAGCATGGATTCTTTTTTCAGTGTATATAATAAGCCATTAAAGCCATTCTACTGTGTTGCAGGGCCATTGCCCGAGGCCAAACCGAGCACACGCTCTTTGCAGAAAAAGCACATATTTTCATACACAATTATATGGTTTGACGTGTCACGTCTCTTATCCCTCGTCCAGATTTATGAACCTGAACAGTAAACCTCTACAACTAAACAATGATATCACTTTTCACGATCATGTTGAGGTGAGACATAAACCAACCTTAATGTGCAATATGATGATTAGAGCGTTCTGAAAATGCAGGAGATTAAAGAGGATTATGGCTTCGAAGCAAGGGAGAGTTTAGGAAAAGTTTGAAACAAGGACAGTGAAGGTTGGAGATTTTGTTTTTCCTCTGTGGATGGTAACTGAACGTAACCTAAGATTTACCAGCATCCCGCACTCACAAAGAGTGACTGATGCTAGCAGCTGACGTAGAGTGGCCTGTGCCAAGGCAATGAATCGAAAAGCACTCTTAGGTGATCGGACAGGCAAAATGCAAACAGACTATTTAAATGACTTAAAGAGATTGTATTCATGTCGTTCCATATAATTACAATAGCAATTTCTCTGAAAATACGTCACTAGGGTCAATAAGTTATCTGCGTTCCTAGTGCTCTGTTAATTAATGTCGATGCTGATAACCCTGTGCATACCTAAAATAAACAAAACATACACAGTGCAGGCTAATTTGGATTTGGTTGATGAAATGCTGATCCATATGCAGATTGATTGATTTTCTTCCAATCAGATCGTGAAAGCCAATACCACCTACAGTTTATGTTAAGTTCACCAGCCTTAAAACTGATTTGTATTGGACAGTTTTATGAATTGGAACTGTGTTATCCCAGGGTCCCTCTATAAAGATATGTATAAATACTACAAAGATAGTTTAGTGTAAAAGAAAGAGAAATGCATATATGATGATAGCAAAGATGAAGGAGGTAAAGGCTATGTACCAAAAACATGGTGATGAGCTGGCCTTACTGCCTAATTAGGAAGCTTCTTTTAAAGAACCGCATCATAACTGAACATGGAGGTTCATGAGTGACCCCATTTGGAAAGCTCTACCATAGCAACCGCTGCTCTAGGATATTTTGTTATCTTTGAACATGAGAAATGCGTGCAAAATGGTAAAAATAATATTTATTATGTGCTAGCTTTTTGTTTATCTTTCTAAAGTATTTCTTGTAAATCATTAACCTGAGGGGAAAAAATTGATTTTCACCCGATATCACGAAAATTTTTAAATTTGCTGTTAATTTACACGAACGTCATCCCTAAGGCCACCAAGAAAAATAGGTGGCTTTTTCGTCACTAGCAACATTAAGATGATTTTTTAGCTGAAAACTGTGATCCTTGGTCAATCATAAAATGCAAGCAGCCACAACTGCCACTGTGAGAGTCAAAAAAGTATATCAGGGTACAAAAATACCCTAATGATTAGGTGTTTACCCCATTGAGGTGTTTATGAAGCAAAACGATCAGGGTATGTTCAAGAAACCCTTGAAACATTGAGGTTACTTTTATAGTTTAGAAAGGTCCATTCTTGGCTATTAACAAACCGTTAAACTAATGACTTTTGCCGGAAGCAATAAACTACTCCTAACATTTTGCTGCTATATTAATAGTTAGTAAGGTAAGTTGTTAAGTTTAAGGTATTTGGGGTAGAGAAGGGGTGTAGAAATATAGTCATGCACAATATGTGCTTTATAAGTACTAATAAGCAGCCAATATGTTAATAATACGCATGCTAATAAGCAACTTAATTAATAGTGAGAATTCGGTCAGTGTACTAAAGTGTTCTACACACCCAACATTGTTTACTACATTATTACCAGTAATCCATTCAATTTAAAAAAGGACAAGTGAGCTGCAAAGAAATCCAACAAGTTGTAGATTAATCAGTGAACAATGGATTTTGTATTGGAACATAGTTTTGAGGAAGTGGAAACTGTGGTATCACAGGTCATCTTTTAAGATTTTATATGAAATAATACAAAGATATTAAAGAAATGAGGATACAAATGCATGTATAAATATACAGCATAGGACCTTGTAAATCTGTGGCTGTTTCAGAGATGGCAAAACATTTATTACTATTTTTTTTAATATGACCAGTTGCAAAGAAGGATTTGTGGTGCTTTTTTTTATCTTCTTTGTACATGTCATACACATGCTTGACAGATGTGGAATATGGATAAATGGTCATCCAGTTTCTAACAAAAAACCAGATCTTTTCACTTCATAGACCTCAATAATAATGTCAGGAACCCCGGGTGATTGTAATTTTGTGTGCCCTGAATATGATTTTTTTTTGTAGTTACACTCAAGTGGGTGAAGGCAACTGACTTGCATTGGGCAGAGTGACATAAAAATCGGAACCTATATATTGAATGGCCTGAGGGTGAGTGAAAATGAACAGCAAATTTTTCATTTTTTTGGGGGGTTAACGACCCCTTTGAAAAAGAATGTTCCAGGTAGCTACAGGTAAATATTAACTGCGACTAATTCTAAATTATACAACACACATAGTAGGATTATTGGTGAGTTATGGCTACTGCTAAATCCACACAATAATGAAACTACTGTGATACACAGTTCTTAGGAAAACAAAATAATTTTGGAGAGGCAAAAAACAAAATTGTAACAAAAAAACCTGACATAGACTGTAGTAGCCAATCTGGACATTCTACAAAAGACTGACATACAAAAAGCCGGGGCTCATTAGCTTAGAGCAGCTATGTTAGATGTGTTTCTACCTCTGGCAGGTTAATCTCACTACGCTCTTCGTGCGTCCTTTCTTCGTCGCCTGCACGACCCCGGGCCACATCTGCAGCCGTTGCCGAGGGACTAGATCAGTGAAATACTCGACACTTTGAGCGAAGGTGAAACTATGAAGCGTTTGTGTCCATCTGCGCATGAGGGATGGGGAATCGGCTCGCTGAGGTAATAGCGCACAGAGTCGTCTAGGACAGTATGTCCTCGACAACCTAGTACGACGGTGTGTTAGAGGGACTGGCGTTGGGAGAGATATGAAGCAGGTCTGAATCATGAACCCAAGGTTAGGATCGGCTTTTGTGGCTGAAATCTGCGGAGAAAGGTCACATGTCTCTGTTAATAAAGAAAAAGTCCTTTTTCTGTGAGACAAAATATGTTTTTGCTGCAAAAAAATAAAAGAGAGAGACAGCAAGACAAAGAGAAAAAGAAATACTGCTTTCTTTATCTTGATTAATACTACTTTTTTGACCATTTTTCATAAATACCATCAAAAGTGATTCATATAGTAAGAGATTGATCAGCAGAGTGATGCTTAGATGCTATATATTATGTCTAGTCCTCTGGCTGACACGCCCAGTCTATCTTTTTTGATCGGTCTGAGTGAGTTTTTTTCCACCAACTCTCTCAGGCATCGATTCAAATCAGCAAATAATGTACAGAGGCTGTCAATTTGTTTTAACACGGCAGACTGTATAAAGAAACACTGTCAGAGTGGTTATTGTTCCAAGAATAACAAATTCTGATGTCAGATTTCTGTGCCTCAAACAAATCTTCAAGGATCATTCAGTGGTAAAAGTTAGGCCATCTGACAGATGACAGATAAGAGCTGCCACAAAAAAAAAACAAATAAAACATTGCATTCCATTTCCTCAACAGAGCTGTGCCAAGGAGGTGTCATACTCTGGAGAGTGGCCCGAATTATTTCAGGTAGGCAGACGATGATCCTCAAACAGTACTGTGTAAGATCCATACATAACATGCATTTTCAATTACAACAGACTGTCACACACACACACAAAACACAACAAAAATGTCTTGCTACATTTCTGAAGTAGCTTTGTGTGATTGTGTGCATATAAGTCATTTTCTACTCAAAATCATGCAGCACAACACAGATGCATTAGTTATATGTATAGATGTGTTTTCAGTTACACATTTGTCTTTTTGTGGTTTGAGAGCTTGACTAAAGTTCATGTTGAATATAGGAAAATGTATAAAGCTGCAGTATGTAAGTTTTGCCTCTTTGTCGCCATTTAAAGCTGCAGTCCGTAAGTTTTGCCTCTTTCTTGTCATCTCCGATTTAAACCTGCAATTGCAGGTATTTGCGAAATTATCGTCTTTGCGTGGCTCCAGCGGATGAAACTAATGTTTTGAGGAGTATGTGTGGCTACACTGCACCAGTGTGGATACTATACTTCAGAATCACAGATTCTAGTCTAATCTCTAATTGCCATATCTTTTGAATTTCATATAAAGAAATTTTAACCCAAAAAGCAAATTATTCTTCCTTAGAACTGGTTCTCTTTAAAATACAAATCTTATGTAATCCCACATATAAAGGCTATCTGTAATCAGATGCACATTTAAAACTGGAATATAATCTAATTTTAAGTCACTTACATATGTTTCATAAACAAATAATCCTCTCTGGATTACAATCCGTCATCAAAATGATAAATTTAATTGTTCCAGCTGCTGTGCGAAAAGGCTATAAACGATCCGCAGGATCCTCACATGTGATATAGCCTACTATCTTGGCCACCTTCTTTATGTTTACAGATGTGATGTAATGACTTGGCAGCATGCTTGAATTTCCCATGAATTCCTACCAGTACCACTCAAATTAGAAAACATTATTATAATCTTACCGTTGTGAATCGGGCTAAGGTAAGGAGATTTTTTTTTTTTTTTCAAGTTTTAAACACAAAAAAATTAAGGACTGCAGCTCTAAGTAAACCCACTGTATAATGGTTTTGTGACAAGCTTAAGAATAAATCATTAGCTATGTTTCCATCCAAAGTTGCGAATTTTACTTGTGCGCAAAATTGGAATATCACAAAAAACATTCGCAAATAAAGCACCGTTTTCATCTAGTGAGATCATCCCTTCCTGATAAACTGGTGCCAAATATCACTAAGAAAAAAGGTAATTTGCTACAGTAGGAGGCTGCAGTTTCATACATAAATTACTTGAGCCTCAGAGCGCGCAGACGAAATGCAATAAACGCAGTCATGTTCTCTTGCTTTCGAAGGCGGATGCCTGCTGTTTAGGAAAGCAGTCATGAAAGATGTCCTGGGATGTAATTATACCGAACCACTTAGACTATAGACTTTGGCTTAGGCATTTAAGAATGACCAAAACAACATTTCAGATGCTGTGCAGCGAGATCGGTTAGTCCAGTTATGCCATCCCATAGCCCAAAATCACTTTACTTTGTTAATGTGCATCAAGGAATTTATTCTGTAAATGCGTTTCCACCTAGTTTGTGCACATTTTCTTATCAGATAAAAAACTATCCAACTCAGTTGAGCGCATACGTTTTTTATGCACATTTTTAGAATTTATGCACATTCTTTGGTGTTTCCATTCAGCGTTTTTATGCAATATTCCAAAATGTGCATAAAAATATGTGGATGGAAACATAGCTAAAAGCGACGATCAGCACTGATCTGTTATTTTCATTTGGCATATGAGCTCGAAAATCAGTGGACATATATAATGAAAAACTATAACCCTGAAAGAGAGAGGGTTATAAACACAAAGTGAGGACCTAAGCATTTCACTCTGAGATCAAATATTGTCTGCCTTCGCCTCTTAAAACCCCACTGATTAATGACAAAATGACATGAGCCCGGACCAGACAGAATGTAAACACACAGCAGACTCCTGACTTCTTTCACAGTGATAGACAGAAAGAGATCTATACACACGCTCACAAATTCAGGACAATGTCTGATCAGACACACAGTCACCAGGCGCTTATGGTATTAGAAACATGAAACACTACACAATGAGAACCACACATTATGGTTTAAAGGGTTAAAAGCAGATCTTGTATTTTAAGAGCTTTTGGCAGTGACTTTATTTGTGTATATGGTTTCTCCTTCAATTATTAAATTAGATTCCTAATGTGGTTATACAGAACTGGAAATGGTTTTATTGAACCCCAAAGGAATCTTTTCCATCATAATGCACATACAGAAAATATGTATTAGACAATGTAATGTCCCACGGTTTCCATATATACACTTCTGTTAAATTTTTGGGGTAGAAAGAAATATACTTCTTTTAACAGGATGCTTGTAAAACCTAATCCAAAGTGACCGCAATGTTTGTTTTATACTTTCCTACTCAGGTTTATAAAAGAAATTCTGAAATAAGTGTTCTCACTAAAAATTTTACGCGCGAAACCAAACTGTTGTTCACAAACTTTAATATAAAGCAGACCAAATCAGCACACAATTTCTAAAGTAATATCGACGTATCCACTGTTGTTTTCCTAATGCTTTCTGATCAAAAATGTGGCTTTCAAGAGCATAAGAGAACTTTTTTCATAAACGACGCCAAATTTTGAACATTTTTGAGTAATTTGGTCAGTAGTGCTCAATCTCTAGAAAACACTTCTGTGTTTTAGAAAGTATGTGATTTAGTGATGAGTCAACAAGCAAGGAAGGTCATCTTAATCGATCAAGCCACCGCCCTTTTTCAAAATTATTCGAAAGTGCCACATCTCAGACAAATAGCAATGCTATTGTGGTCAAATAAAAACAACAATTGCAGGTTAAAATTAAACATGACACATGTGTACCCCCAAAAAACAGACAATTGAATGTTCCCAAGTCCAGAACAATCCTGTTTTAGTTTTACATATCTTGTTTCCATGATCTTTTGCTTCTGCTTGCGTTGCGTTTTGCTTGACTGACTGAAATTCCACAGTCTGTTTGGAAGCGTTCTATGTGCCTATTGGGTCGCCGGAAGGAAAAAATAAACTTAACAATATTTTACACTTTTTTTCATCAATAATCAAAGCTAGTGTGCCGATTTAATTATTTTAGAATATTTCATCATTTATCAATGGCCGTTTGTCATGCATAATAAACCAACCAATCATGATCTGGCACAAGAAGTTCAAATTTCCATTGGACAGGAATGAGACGTGGAGCTTTCATTTTGCGTTCTTATATCATAAATTAGTTAAAAAACATTACATGGACAGACCGAGCTTACATTTGTGGAGCGATCTCTGGATATGCGGTTTTGTCCTCATTTTATAAATCAAATTACATCGCTGAGAAAATGGATGCTAAATGACCTACAAAAAGCACTGCACAAAAACCGTTTGCCAGCGCCAAAAAGTCACAATAATGGTAATACATCATTATTCAATGCATTATATTATGTATGGTTACGTTTACGTAATTTCACAAAACTATCATAAGTTAATGAACCCCAAGATGCCCAAGCCTATGGGGCCCCTGTGATATGTGACAGTGTAGGTTGGCGAAATGGTGACGTGAACAGACTTTTTTATATTACCATTTTTGATAATTATGCAGCATTATGAAAGTGTCTTATGCTCATCAAACCTGCATTTATTTGATCAAAAATACAGAAAAAAAACTGTAATATCGTGAAATGTTATTACAATTTAAAAGAATGTTTTTCTATTTTTAATATACTTTAAAATATAATTTATTTCTGTGATGCAAAGCTGAATTTTCAGCATCATAACTCAAGTCTTCAGTGTCACATGATCCTTAAGAAATCAGTCTAATATGCTGATTTATTATCAATATTGGAAAAGAGTTGTTTGTGATGTTTGATTTTTTTATTTTTTTTGTAAGCCTGTAATACTTTTTGAGGGTTCACTGATAATGAAAAATTAAAAAAGTACAGCATTTATTTTTAAAATACAGATGTTTCTAAAAAATATCATTTTTTTTCTCTTCTATCTCTGTTTCTATCAGTGATATCCTTGATGAACAAAAACAATTTTTTTTTTTTTTAACATACTGACCTCAAGCTTTTGAACGGTAGTGTAACATTGTTATAAATAGTTCTATTTTACAAGAAATACTGTTTCTTTTTTTTCTTTCTTTTTTTTAATTATCAAAGAATCTGAAAAGGTATCACAGGTTTCCAAAACTGATACGTAGCTTAAATCAGCATCGCATAAAATGTATTTTTAATGTAGATTAAAATTTTGATCAAATAAATGCAGGCTCGATGACCATAAGTAGACTTCTTTCAAACCAAAAATATAAAATAGTAATTGCATCCAAACTTTGGACCAATAATTTAATTTATTTATTTATTTAATTTTTACATTGCCCTTTTTTACATCTGAGTTCCCCTGCCCCTGAGGAACTCTCTGCATGTCCCTGGTATTATGAATACTAGTATATATGCTTCCTCCACCATAGATTGGCCTGTTCTCAGTGATGGTGAGGAAGGAAGGATGAGTGCTTGGGTAGTGAAACGGATTGTTATACAGTTCCATGTTGAAGGTAAACATTGCCTAGAGATTCTTTATACAGTGAAATCATCCAGAAGGGATATCACTGTCAACTGGGGGTGTCCTGTTTTTTACGGTATGTGCAGTTAAACTAAGGACAGAGAAAACAGAAGAGTTGAAAAATATTAATATGCATGGAAAATGACTAACTTTAGTTAATTTGACTTATTTTTTCATCACATAAACGCACTAAGTAGTAGGAGAAAAAAAAAGACTCAAAAAATGTCTTTCATTTTTTTATATTTAAGTTTTTGGGTGAACTAATCTTGAAGTACCATTTATGTATACTACATGACATGTAAATATCATACAAGATAGTCGCACTGATGTTCGTTTTCAGGTGAAATTCTTTCTTCTGTCACATCCGGATCTCCTGGCATTACAACAACATCTCCTGACTCCAGATCTTCATATTCAAAGGGCCAGCCGCTTCCATCCTTCTGTTCTGATGGCCTAATAACAATCTGTCAATCAAAGACACACTTAGTTCATGACTTCTCAATAATAAGTCAACATAAACCCAACAATTTCCTAACAATTGTACAATTTCCTCTATAAAACTCTCCTTCGAAATGACATTGTTTCACTCTATTGCTTAGCACAGACTACACTCAAAGATAATCGAAATGCATCCTTGTGCCAAAGGTCTCCCGAAAACAGATGAGAAAGCTGGATTTAATACATGGGAATGCACAATTTCAGCAATGCGACTCCCAAGGCAGATGAACAAAAAAAACCCATCGCAGTTCTTCTCATCGGAAAAAATATGGCAATCCATTCACATTAAATTATGAGAATCACCTCCCTATGTGAGCTCAGAAGAGTTTGTGGGTTCAAAGGTGAAAGAGTCCTAAAGAGTGTACATTGTCTAATGGAGGTGACATTGATTCACACAAGACTTGCCAATTTGTCATAGGATTGTGTCATTGCAAAAACAACCTCCTTTGATGCTTTCTGGATTTTTCTCTGTGAGCCAGTACTGTGTTCTGACCATACGGGTCACATCGTTTTAATTGCCCTTGAGGTTTGAGAGTTCACAGTAAAGGATAAATATTTGGGAGGTCGCCCAGTTTTTTTTTAATGGGGTTCAAGGCTAAATGCGTTGTTAGGAATTATCACAGAAGATCAGTGTGGATGTGAATCCATCCCTTTTGGGTGAAAACACACTTACAGGACCAATAAAAAGAGAAAAACCGATACAGAGTGTTGAGGGAACATTGACCCTGAATACCCCGCATGCATCAGACAAAGCAACGCAAACCAAGGACAATTTCACAGTCAGATACTATTGATTGTATATTTGCTTTAGTACTCAAACTGAATTGATATAAAGGACCACTGGGGCTGGGCTGGGAGGGAATTTTGGTGGTTTGGGCAGCCAGACAGGGGCGTCTCCAGTATATAGTGTGTGTTGTTGGAGGTTGCTTTGCATTGGGAGTCCTGAAGAGTGATATTGGGTTTTCCAAACCCATTGGCCTGAGAGGACATTAGAAAAACATGAGTTCAAAGGAAAAATCTCAACCTTTGACAACATATCAAACAATATATTTTATCAGTCCTCAAGGTATTGCTGTGTAAATCTGAAAACCATTGCGTGTTTCAGTTTCTGACAGTGACAAAGAAGACTTGCAAGCTGGCCTAACTCTGCTCAAAAAGCAATTTGATTGTAGAATGAGTGTTTTCTCTTCCTCTGAAGTGGTCTAGTACACCACTCTTTGGTTTCTGACATCATTGCATACGGCCCACACATTCTGGGAATTTTGACACTGCATCAGCTAGATGGAAAAAACAAAGTGTCTCTCACGCACCATTTCTGCACTTCTTTAACCTTTTTATATTGTTCTTACCAGTGTTAGAGAAGCTACTTTGAAACTATAGCTTATCTATAGTAGTTTAATAACATTTAAGATACAAGTTTAAACAAGTACAGTAGTACTCTACTAATAAAGGAACAAAGGAATAGAAATGCATCAAAAATGATTAAATATTCAAATACAGCCTTCAAAATTTTAGGTTCAAGGGTTTGTTTTTGTTTGCTTGCTTTTTAAAAAACATTAATATGTTAATTTAGCAAAAAATGCATTAAACTGATCAGATCTTGGGATTGTTACAAAAAAAAAAAATCTGTAAGCTAATGAAAAATTTAAAGTAGTAGTCTCACTACTTTTAGTTAGTTACTCTGCAATACTCATTCTTACATCTCAATATTTGTGCGTAGGTTATGTTTCCTGTTACCTGTAGAGTTTCCTTGTTGATGCTGACAACCATTTTGTTCTTCTCACACTGCACATTGAATCCTACATTCGAAGCCCCCTGCTGCTCCTCGGGACCCCCAGCCTGATGATCGTGCTCCTCCATAGACGGGGTCAGAGGTGGGAATGACAGGCCCTGGCCAGCGGATGGAAGGAAGGGAAACGGGAATCTGTTCCGTGCAGAGGGATCCCGGGCGCTGGGCTTAGGAAGTGGGTTGGTGTTAAAGAGAATGGACAACTCTGGTGGGAACATTCCCTGATCCATGATCCCTAGATCTGGAAGTGACAGCAGTTGAGACTGAAACATCAATCTGACTCACAGCTTATTGTAAATGCAAATGCAAGGAAATCACACACAAAGCAAATACAGTAATAACCAGCTCACATTAGGTTGTGAATTGTATAGTTATTTTTAGCAATGCTGATTTTTTTTCTTCAGTGACTTGAGTATTCTTATCTTGTTTTCCAGTACAAAATACCACCATATAAAAAACAACATATTAATTGATTAAAAAAAAAAAGACCTATGTCTATAAGATTTTTTTTTTTTTTTTTTATTAAGCATTTTGCAGTTGTTTTAACACTAGCATTTTAATGTACAGTATATAAAAAAGGTCACTTCTGAAATAAATGTATCTTGTTTTGAGGATGTTTAGTGTGTGTATTGAAATCATTTTTTTGCAGTGCATTCAATTCATTAGGTTTATTTATAATTTAAGACATATTTACTAATTTAGCGTAATGTAAACCATTTTAAGTTTTATACTTTTCATATCTTCAGTTACTGCTCTTGGCCTTGTTCTCTTGAGGCGCAATTTGAAGTGGTTGGCAACAGGGGTGTTGGTGTAGGAAGTGACGGGTTTGAATCCATTTTCCTCTGCCCACTGGATGAGAGCCTGAGATCCTGCGGGCAGCTTCTGTTTCACCGTCTTTTGACACCTGCATCAGCTTTTCTGTGTCTTCACTCAGGCTGACAGTATCTGACGTCTTGAGAAGGACAGAGGGGAAAAACAAAATAACACACATTCACTTCACATGCAGAAACATAAAGGAATACAGTCAGATGTGTTCGTTCTTTGAGTCCAGTTCAACTCCAAATTATTTTTTCTGAGAAACATTTCACAACTCTTAAACAATAAGCCAAAGTTGTTCTTGTTTTCATTAACATATTTTTGATCTAATACCTTATCTTATGGTCCAAATTAACATTCACTAAGCCCCAAATGGAATTAAGAAATGTTGTTAGTGCCAGAAAAGGAATTGCAAAATAATGCATGTTTTAAATCAAATTGCAAGAATGGTAAGACATCAGTGTTTAAATGCCAAACAATGCTTACATTTTCAGTGTAAATTTACCATAAGAACTAATTCCTAATTCCTTTTTTTATGTTGAATATTTTGATTTAATATTAAAAGGGGAAAAAAAACTGAAAATGTATTTTTCAAAAACAGGGGAAAAAAAGAATTTGGCTTGATTTTTCCTAAGGTTAAAATCTTAGAAAATGGATAACAATATTCAAGCTGTCAATAATCCCTTCTGTTTCCAACATTAAATAAAAAAATGAATGAACACAATGTACTTGGATGCAGATGTCCTGAGCTTATAGTTAAAAGTATGCAACATTAAAATATTCATTCATTGTCATATCGATGCAATTAAAAAAAAATTTTTCAAATCACATGACATTGGTCTTTTATTGCAAAACGTTTGGGGGGGTGGACCATCTGTAGTTTCGACAAAGTGAGTCATGCTGCTGTTGATCTATGCACCAATTTTACCAGTTCAATTTGATTATGGTTTGATATGCGTCAAATTACATAGGACATGATACGTTAGCTTCTCTTTGTTCTCTGTTGGGTGTGAAGGACAGATAGTCCTCATTCCCAGCCAAATGTTTCCCACAAATGCCTCACCAGGCTGGACAAATGAGCTTGAGCCAATCTGCCAACAGTAGCAGGGCTTTGATTTTACAAGGCTGTGGATCGTATCACATGCATAACTTACCTTCTCCCCATGCTCTAAAACACTGTAACTGATTCACTTGGACACAGGACATGTTCAATCAAACAAATTCACGGAGACAGATGCTTTTCACACTACCTTAGACATTCACATAAAAATTCTCTAATGAACTTCATGGACTCTTTGACTGCCAATCCACACTACCATAGCATAATGTGGGAACACTGCACCCCAATAGTTTAATTCCAAAATTCTGTGAAATGCTGTGTTAACTATTGAGTCTTGGAGCATGTCTCTCAATTGCTGCCATTTAAAATTATAAACATTCTTATATAAAACTGCTGTTGTCTACTGTACTGTTTTGGTTTCTGTCTTTGTATATTCAATGAGAGATCAGTATGTGAAAGAATCACACTGTACTTGTACATTACTCTTTTCCGGCTCAGAAACACATCCATAAGTTATCATAAAAACACCTTAAAACTCTTAAAAGTAATGTGACTTGTCATAATGACACTGCAGATTTTTTTCTGGTAAGCAGCACTTAAAAACGCACAACATATTTAGCATTAAATTACACAGTGTGCGCAGTGGCTTTCCAAGAGCAGTGCAGTGACAGTTTCAGCGGTCTTTGTGCTGCGCTATCTGAAACCAGCAGCCAGACGCTCCCATAATTCTTCTGAAGTGCCAGGCCAAAACAACAAAAAAAAAACACCAAAAACTCCTCCTGAAGAAAAAAAACACCACAACACTACTACTTCTATTACTACACCATCACATGACAGGCCTCCAGATCTTCTAACAGTCATTGGATCAACTTGCTATCTTTTGCTCATTCTTTTGACACAGAGAAATAAAAAATATATAGTTTTACTTACTAAAACTATTAAAAAAAAGTATTGATTTTTTTGATAGTAAAGCCATAATGTTACAAACCCTGAAAAAAAGAAACTAAATTGTGGTTTTCCGACTTCATTAAGCAACACAGCCATATTCGAATGTGATAATAACAAGAAAGCCGTGTTGAAAATAAGAATGTTCTTTCAAAAACATAAGGAAAAATCTATAATATAACCAGTATTATTTATCTTGATCCTTTTCTTAATTTGTTCACAATACAGCTGGCCGTTTTATAAACAATGTGTAATTTTATAAAAACAATCCTGCTAAAACTTAATTTGCATAAAATGCAAATCTTTAATCAGTATGATTTGTCTTAAACTTCATCTAAACATTATAAATTAGTATGTAAAAACAACAATGGAAAAAATAGTCATGAGGGATTTGCTGTCTTTGCATTTACACATTCCTATTTTGCATGGGAACAAATAATTGCGAAATCATACCACAATGTCCAGTTTGCCGATGACGCTGTGGGCTTTGATTAACCCAATTCACTGACTTCTCACATTTCAGAAGCAACACAAAGCGTCACGATGGAGCGGGGCGTCACCATCCAGCGGCCTTACATCCCACAATCACGTCCACCGGGAATGCAGCTAACTCGGAGAGAAAGAAGAGAGAGAGAGAGTGGGAATGGAAGGAAGGCCCATAAGAATCTTGGGAAAAATTCATCTTCAGTTTTAACATGTTTTCTGTGTCTCGCCAATTGATTAAAAATCTGGAACGCTTCCTAGAAAACAAAGCTGGACACATGTGAAACAGACCACATAACACATCAGTGCTGGGATCCATCATGATGCTGCATATCTTTAGATCTGTTTTTCATTTTTGAGTCACTATTAGGCAATAATGAGTGATATATGGCGGGACAGAAAGAGTTTTACCGGCATAGTTTTCCAAAATTAATAATATTCTAGTTCCCTAGTTTATTTTCCTATTTCAAATAAAACTTTTCAGGAAAACACAATGACAAACCTAAAATGACAAATACAAAGCGACATGCAAATGCACATTTACACAAGAAAGCTAACACACACCCACCCATGAGCGCCGCCCACAAACACACAACATGGTACAGGCTAAACAGAGAAACCATTTATTCATAGTATGTACTTCTTTATGTGAAATGGATGTCTGGAAGGCCTTCCGGTGTCTTTCAACAGGCTTAGCTGTATTAAATCAAAACTCCATGCTATAACCATTCAAAAGTTAGGGGGTTAGTAAATTTTTGTTCATGTTTTGAAAAGATGTCTACTTATGCTGCATTTTATCTGATCAAAAATGCAATAAAAAACAGTAATATTTGTGAAATATGATTACAATTTAAAAATAACTGGTTTCGAAATGTTATTCATTTCTGTGATTGGCAAAAGCTGAAATTTTCACCCCATATTGTTTTTATCAGGATACAAATTCAGGACAAATTTTTGAATGGTAGTGTACTTATTGTATTTAATGACATAACTAAATATGAAAGTGCAAAAAGCAAAAGACAAGCGATGTTTACTTGAGTTTCAAATTGTTGTTGTAATTACAACTTCTAAGCATCCAAAATGAGTATAAACTTTTAAGAATAACCTGAACATTATACTCATTTACACTTTTACTCGCAGGAGCCGTATTACAGAAAGTCTCTAGGTTAATTCCTGACAAAAGATTTAAGAAAAGAAAAAAAAAACTAATACAATGTTGGGATATTTTTGTTACACAGTGAGAACAAAAAGGAATGCAGCGTTCAACAGTCTTCTCCTCGACCTGCTGGAGTTTGGTGCCTGAGAGCTCAATGAGTGTGGACCACCTGGTCATGATCCGGACCTTGAGAGAACACACCCCTGTGGGATGGCTGGGGCTGGATGTAGCTTGCCAGGTAGTTTAGAGACAGGAAATTGTTATCGATCTTATCTGATCTCGGAGAAGTCAGACTGGCGTCATGTGAAACAAATATGAGATAGCATTTAGGCTAAGGGAGGCTAGAGATTTGGAGGGACACCAGACATGTTTGGCACATTCACAAACAACAGTTAGTTACAGTCCTATTAATCTTATATTTAGTATAAATAGCACTGGAACCTTTCACGGTTTTGTATCACACTTGGCTTGTCTGTATCTGCTGTGTGGCCAGACCACAGCACAAGAGCAGAATGGAAACAGAGTTTGTTGCTGCTTTTTCGTAGGTGGTCAAATACTATTTTCAATGACGCAGTTGGTGATGCCCATCACCGTAAAAGCAGGTTGGGCCAAATGCCAATATCATGTCAGACTATAAACAATACTGTTCAAAGGTTTGGGGCAAGCGGTAGGAATTTTTTTAAATGATTAAAAATATTACTGTGACAATATTATTACAATTTTAAACAGGTTTAACAATTTTAACACTACCAATAATTTGAAAAATATTTAATATATTATATATTTAATTAGAAAATAATTTGTGTTTTAAGATTACATATTAAAAAAAAAATCCAAAAGAACAGATTGATTTTAAATAGAAAAAGAGATTCAACATGTATAAAAAAAGGAAGAACCCAAAATCTATGGTCACTTTTAATCACTGCAAATGCATCCTTTTCTGAATAAAAGTTTTAATTTCTTTCAAACAGTCCAAACCAATAAAGAAATCAATTCAAATGCTTACTATATTCAAAACTTTGATGCAAAAATTAAGTGTAACATAGACATTCTAAAATAAATTTACTAATAGTAATATTTTGTGCAACATTTAATTAAACAACAACGCAGAACGACTATTCTCACAAATTGGCAAATATTTGGGCATATTAAACCCTAAGAAATTCTTTATTAATCAGTTGAAAACACAGTGTACGCTGACTAGACTTGTCCAGTTTGGCAAGAAAATAAAAAATAGTTCCCTGACAACAATTAAACTAACTGAGGAGTACCCATGGTGAATTGGCGGGGAAAAAATAATAAATAATAAAAATCCTCCCTCGAGAAAATCTGAATTACCCAGCTCTTGAACACTGTTTTTTCGCTTGTGCTCCTGCACACAAAGAGATAATGGCCTCTTCTCTTGGCCCCAGAGAAACAGACGACATAATGCCTTCTTATTTGCCATACGCTTTTTGGCACAATAGCGCAAGGTGTTTGTGTGTGACCTCATCATGAAAAGGGTTGGACACTCTCATAGCATCCTCGGCTCGTCCTGGCTATGGCAGGTACTGGGGGCAAGAAGGGTTGCATCATTCTCTGCAGCAAACAGATCGGAAGAATGGGCCGCTCTCATTGCCGAGCTACAAAGGGTAGGGTAGAGTAGAAGGCCGAATCTCCTGTAGAGGTAACACCGCCCGTTTGAGTCGGCCAAACACACATCAAAAATTGATCACGGGCAAGAATGTTTAGGGCCCTGACCGAAAAAGGCTCAGGGACTGGAAAGTGTACTTTGAATGATGCCAGTCATTACTTCCTTCCTAGTACTATGAGAACTTATGTTCTTTTACGGACTGAAAAAAATGAGCACCAGCAGTTTAACCGGGCAACCTGACACGCAGAGAGATGCTGAAGTCAGACGTGTAGCTGGTTTGGTCTTAGAACTCAGCGGGGGAAAACACGATGGAGCCGCTGGGTGAAAACACACCAGCCGGATCTGTCCTTTTTCTTTCTTCAAACAAGTCCTGCGGCTCCCCCTGCGCTAATGGCACGTATTTTGCAAGAATCTGTTTCTACTTTACTCTCTTTCATGCCCCTCAAAGGTAAACAACAAAATCTATATGAATGTGGCAGCCATGTCTGAAGTCCAACAGACGGTTTCAAGTTAAATTCCCCCAAACAGTTTCCTTTGAGAATAAGCAGTACCCCCCCTACAGCTCGATGTCATCAGGCAGATGGCTAAGATACTTTGCCATCTTGCCCGGGCTTCCTGGTACTGCTATAATTTGGACTTTCTGTTTATGGGCTCTATTTTCTTTTTGTGCTTGTTCTATACCCTCCTCTGCCAAACTTTCCCTTTGCGCATTCCCTTTTTCCTCTCAGGGTCTGCTATTCTTCATCATCCTTCTCTTTTTAAAAGGACTGTTGTGAAAGGTTCAGGTTTGGCAAAGGGCCCGTACGCACAAGCTGGCAGTCAAGAGTTTTTGCCTGAAACTCTTCCCGTATGTTTACTTGGCCTTTTCCATCAATTCTCCATCACTCGGTTGCTTATGAGTCTAACAGAAGAGAAGGGAGTGACACTTGAAGCAACATCAACTGATACAAATGAGAGGCAGAGAGAAAATCTGCCATTTAAAAAGCCCACAGATTTTGCCATGTTGTTTTTAAATGAAACTGAATGTTGCCCAGTGGAAATCAGAATGACTTGAGGAGGTATTTGTGTTATTACCCATGGGTTTGGTTACTAAACACAGTCAATAGGCACCACTGCGAGTGAATTAACGTGCTGGGCCATGAGCTAAAAACACAAATAATTTTCTTAATCGTATTGATTGGAGTAATCAGTTTGATTGTCAAATAAAAACATCCTTAAAGACAAAAATAAATGTACTAATTACTTTAGAAATGTTATTGTCTACCCAAGTGGAAAAAAAACTGTCTTTGGCACAACAAACATTTATGAAAGAGCAAATAAATATTTTATATTAGTGCTGTCAATGATTAATCATGATTAATCGCATCCAAAATAATAGTTTTTGTTCACATAATATATCTGTGTGTGCTGTGTTATATGTATTAAGGAATCTAATAAATACACGACACAAGACAGATATACATTTTGAAAATCTTTAAATTATTTACATGTCTATATTATATATCTATGATCTCTATTATCTATAAAATAATTGTTTAATAACTAACCATACTGTGGGAACTTTTTTAAATATTGTACTTGTACATGCATGTTGTGTATTTATTAAATACATCAAGACATATAAACAGTACACTCAGAGATGTTATGTTAAACAAAAACGTATTTATTTGGATGGGATTAAGTCGCGATTATTTGTCTTGACAGCACTAAATATACATTTATACATTCTTGTTTTTTATGCTTCTCTTATCAGTATAAATTAAATATCAAATAGATATACAAATCAATTAAGTTTAGTTGATTTTACATACTTGAATTACATTTTTTTTCTTAGTTTTAGATATAGATATATATATATATATATATAGATATA
This sequence comes from Cyprinus carpio, assembly GCF_018340385.1. NCBI lineage: Eukaryota > Metazoa > Chordata > Actinopteri > Cypriniformes > Cyprinidae > Cyprinus > Cyprinus carpio. The sequence goes on from NW_024879260.1 coordinate 779,568, forward strand.
TCTAGATATATACTATATAGGCTAAATATAAGTGAAATTTGGTAGGATAACAAAAAAAATCAAGTGATAGTCCAATGTAAAAAGTCTTACTATATTACTATCCTATTTAAGCTGTGCAGTATTGGCATATTGTAAGCAGGTTTTTTTTTTTTGTTGTTGTTGTTGTTTGTTGTGTATTTAGTACAAAAAGACAAAATACTTATTTGACCTTTGTCATGCAATCCGAAAGTAGGTAATAATAATTATAAACGCTGGAGCAAGCAGGTACCTAAAACGGAGAATATATGGAAATGTTGTGGTGCTCATATTTACATACCCTCTCCAATCTTGCTGTAGACATCGATGGCCACATTGAGCTCGCTAAAGAGGTCGACGTGCACAGATAGCGTTGAGCCCAAGAAAGCAGGTGCTCATTGCATGAGGAGATTCCAACCTTCAAGCCTCACAAGAGAGTAGATCAGGAAGAAATTATCCTTGCTCGAAAGTGCACTTCAGATCTCTAGCAAAACTAGGAATCAATACACAAAAATAAAGCCGTTAACACAGTTGTGTGTCTACAACAGCGAGGATGGTGAATTAATGTCAATTTTCAGAACTAATCAGCTATGTAGTAGTTACCAGCTTTAACTATTTGCCAGTTCATATCACTTTGACACAGTAGCTTCTGAATTAGTAATGGAAATGCATAACAAGGTGTATTACAAACAGGAATTTGTCAGGTTTTTTGCTGCCTGAGCCACCCCTAACGATACAATACAAACCCCTTTTGTTAAATTGTGGAGTGTTTTTTCCCCCTTGACAGTTTCAAGAGACAAAAGATCCCTCTGTTGATGAAGACAGGCCCATAAAACTCAAAGCTGTATTGATATGCACATCCCATTTTTACAGCGAGAAGGTCTGAAGTAATAAAATTTAAGAGGGCAAAACTATAGATTATGAGAGGAAAGGGAAAAAAGAGTATCACAACAGGCCTTTCCAAAATGAAACCTTCCATAGCTGATCTTTGCCAAAAAAACACATCTTTAACACTCTGCCCTGATGGTTTTTGAAGCCGATCTTTAAATGTGTGCGTTATATTTTCACACATGGTCCTCTTACACAATAAGGTGTCTACTTTCCACTGTTTATATCAACACACTGCTGTGCATCAGAGGGGAGACGGGCAGGAGGTTCTTTGGATGGACGGCACACGGCTGAGATTAGCCTTATAGACCAACATATGTACATCGGCTTTCTCACACATGCACACCATCAAAGTCAGACTTTAAGGGGGATCAAATGCTTCATGTCAAGCAGTATGCAGCATTTAGACTCTGTAAAATGTGCACAGAATACTAGACATTTGCCAAAATATGCAGTATACACATTGATAAGCTGCACACAAAACACTATCGCCAAAATGCACTCATTAAATTTCCATTTCCATTTTTTTATATTCATTCAATCCTATTCATTAGTTCTAAAGTATACTGGTATTACATTCCAAATATGAGCTTAATGTGTATAGCAGACAGTGATTGTTTACATGCGAGACCTTTTGTCACATGCGAATAAATGAAATCTGACATGCGATGATTGACAAACACACCTGTTTATATCTACAGATGTGCCAATCCACATGTATTACTTAAAACAATTTTTTGTGCATGGAGCGGGAGAGCTTAAAAGAGCAGCATTTAGGACTGGAAATGCAACCAGCTGACTAACGAAGTTAGTCACGAGAAAACCAATAAAGTAACTTTTCAAGAATTAGATTTTTGATACGTTATAAAAACACTTTGCACTATGTACGAGTATGTATGCAAAGTGAAAACAGTTCAATTTAAAGGGTTAACGTACAGATGTTATTCTTCAGCGCATAACTAATCATTAAAAAAATAATACACCTTCCAAACATGCATTCATTTTTAGACAAGAGGTTAGTTTACTTTTTGTCAACTGTTTTCATTTAGGTACGTTTCGTTGTATTTGAGCTATCATATTTGATTATAAAAGATCATTATGCTACATGTGTAAACATCAGGTAGTTCGACAGAGAGCACGCTAAGGCAGGCAATGTTATAGTGTAGTCGTGTACAGGACGATTAACACAGTATTTACACTTCACCGCTGTTCATAGCAGCTCATGACACCCCTGAGGAAGTCCTGTCAGCATAAGCACTGCGTGTACTACTGCCAGCTGGCACTTTCATCCAGGATACGCCTAACTGTGGACTAGTTACGGCCTCTGCTTTACTTCAAAGGCTATGTTTAAAGAATGAGATGCAAATTCTGCATCTATCCTCCGCCCGAGTTGATGTCACTTTGTCCCGGCAGCGAAGATCATCATTAGCGTGTGTAAGCGGAGGTGGTACCACACACCGCGTGCCGTGTGTTCCGTGTTATCTACTTCCTTGTCTGCTGCATATGCTTTTATAATTTATGAAACTTGTTGTGTCTGGGAGGTTTCTCTGCATGTCGATCTTGCTTAGACTAGAGGCGTGCTTTGCTACCGAAGAGATCCCTCCTTTTGGCTCCGAGCGGACCTTGGGTCCACATGCTCCATTTTCAGAGGATAAACATTCCCATATGTTGATCAAACTTCGCCATTACAGCTCCACACAGCCAGGCACCACGGTCTAGACAGCCCATACTCATTACATTTCCATGCTTGTGAGGTTTTTTTACCACTCATTTCTTCTCTCCTCTATCCTCTCTATTCTCCAATAGGTGTACTTTCTGCGCTCCGCTGGCCCGTGGCTGGCGAAACCCAATTAAACCATTATATCACGCCACGGCTTTGATGGCTGGTTTACGAGCTGCCAGCTCGGATGCAGCGCTGGGGCAGAGCTTACATGACCAGGAGACGGTATCTCGTACCATGTTGTGCACGGGCCGCACGCTGCGAGACGCGCCGAGGTGTAAGAAGGAGGCCCAAAAGCGAACCGTAACGCGCATCGAGGGAGAGAGTATAAAAAGAAAGAATTATATAGACCTGTGGCTGCGCACGACGGAGCATCAGACGAATGCTGTCCCGTTGCCATGACCCAGTGCCAGGGAGGAACATCTGCTCGACCTCTGGATGGTCCCCAGGTAAGCACAGCCCCATCCCTTGCCAGGATAGTGACCAATTTCACAAAAAAAAAAAAAAATAGCATGGGGCCGTTGAAGGGAATTTAGGACTGGGTTGAAGGAGTTATTTTAGGGTTCCTCTGTGCTGTAGTAGACAGTGTGTTGAACTGTGCAGTTTTACTGTTTAAACCCGGAAATAATTTAGGGTTTAATCTGCCAAAGTTCGTTACAAGCCTGCATTTGGCCTAATGTTGATTATAATAAAACTAAACATATTCAGCAATTAATTTTATTACTAGAATTAATTTATATATTATTTATTTTGAATAAAACTTTTTGTTTTTTATTGAAGAATTTATTTGAATATTTGATTATTTACATTTTTTTTAAATAATATACATTTTAAATTCAGTGATGGCAAAGCTGAATTTTCATGAAAAGAAAAAATTATTATTTTATTCTTATGGCGCTGCTTTTCTTATTTGGATGTGATAATTTTATTCATTTCTCTGTTTTTTTTATGTTAATTTTTTTGGAAACCCTGAATTTGCCAGGAGTTTTGATTGGAATAGAAAGTTTCAATGTACACGGCATTGCTTGAAACAGAATATAGAAATATATGTTTCAGTGTTTAATATGTGACAGATAAGTTAACATAAGAGGCTGCTTTGAATCAGCAATTTATGTAAAGCCAGACATAATGCAATGAGAAATAGACATTAACATTTTTTTAAAAAAGTTTACCAACACTATTTGATTTGATTATTTTATTCCTTTCTCTTTTTTTTTTTTTTTGCGACCCTAGATTTTTTCAGGATTTTTTGATGAATAGAAAGTTCAAAGAACAGCATTTATTTGAAACAGAATTATAGAAATATATGTCTTTTATATGTCTTAAATACATGTCTTTTAATCAATTTAACACATTAATGCAATGATGAAATAGTTAATTTCTTTTAAAAAATTTCACACTAATGTCATTATGTTAACATGCATATTGTTTACATTTTGTGGCTATACTACGGAAACAGTGAATATTATATGTTTTAAATTTTGGGCACATTTACTTCAATTGAAAGTGTCTCCGATCTGTTTGCATTGTGATTTATTTATTCATTAATTTTTCATAGGGGACAATTGAAATATAATTTATATAATTTATATATGCAATAATAATAAACACTAGCTACAATTACAAATGCCATCGATTTATTTTACTTAGAAAAACCTAAGAGGAGAGGAGAGGAGAGGAGAGGAGAGGAGGAGGGGAGGGGAGAGGAGAGGGGAGAGGGAGAGGGGTTTTCTTCTGGCAAGCCCAAATGAACACAGAGGAGTTTATCAGTTTAATTGCAGGAATAGGGCTGTAATTAGTCTCAAAAAGGGAATTAGAAGGGATAACCTAAAACTAAATTAGCTCAAGCTTTGGGAAGAGTTTCAAACCTCAAAAAAGGGGAATTCCAAAGGGAAAATAAGAAGCAATAAA